>NC_137101.1:56025227-56327727 GCF_949357685.1 Gobio gobio | reverse complement strand
TGTGTAAAACATGCAGTTACTATAGTGATTCTGCGCGTATAGTGCGCGTCATAGGAATTTAACGAGGCTTCGAGGCAGAATTTTTGCCTCGAGGAATTTTTGTAATCGAGTTAATCGAGTAACTCGATGAATCGTTTCAGCCCTAAGCTTCAGTGAATGTTTGAACCTTTTATAATAGTTTTGTTTGAGTCCCTCAATTGTCCTCAGTGTGAAAAGATGGATCTTAAAATCATACAGTCCCTGCTGGAGAGGGTTCAAATATGCAAAAGATGCTGGAAAACTGAAGAATATGAAGGACCTGGGGGATTTTTCTGAAGAACATTGGGCAGTTTAACTGCTTAGGACAAGCAAGAGACTTGTGAACAACCATCACACACACACACACACACACACACACACACACACACACACACACACACACACACACACACACACACACACACACACACACACACACACACACACACACACTCTGTTACCAGGAATACCCATTATTGTATGACTAATCATATTTAGATCTACATTAATTACATTGGAAGTTTCCTGAACAAACACAGTGGTTATTATATATGAGTATGCTTTCATAAATGTGATTGATTTGTTGTTTTTCTTTTATGGTTTATTGATGCGTACCATCTTTTTTAATGTATCAATTGCACTGACTTTTGCTACATTTCCTTTGAGAAATTCAAACCAAAATGCTCAAATTCCACTAGTATAATAGTGGAAAGTTAGATGAACTTTGAGTTTGATTTCCGAGTCTTGGTTACACTGAATATTTTGCTAATACTCCTCATGAAAAGGGGGACTTAAAATCAACAATGATTTGTTTTGTTATAATGCATTTTATTTCAATGTTCCCAGAAACAATGTACGAGCTTGTGGAATCTTCTTTTTATTCTCAAACCCTGACCACTTTATTAAGTATATCGATTTAAGGGCTTATTGCCAGAGACTATTTTGATATGACCACATCAGACTTCTGACCAATGAAAAATGCCATGTATGCTTTTGTTCTTTGTTGTGCTTAATCACAGAATACCTGCAGCAAAAGTTCGCTCCTGTGTCCTGCCTCAAAAAGAGTGACTGTTCTTGAGGTGTGAAGTATTCAATGGACGTTTTGCATATCAATGATGAAGTTCTCATGCAGGGCTACAAGGACAACAAAGGCTGAAAACTGATCAGCTGCTTTTGCAACAAGTCTGGACGAGAAATCTGAAGAATAACATCTACACACAACAGAAAGCATATCTTTGTGGACAATGCCACCTTTGGACTCAATGGTTGTGGCCAATGGTGCCAAACGGGGAACTGTAAGGTGGAAAATAATCAAAGATATTTGAAATGGGACAAAATCATCTGCTTTGCTGTTAACTGCCATCGTCGTGATCAAGATATTGAAATTGACTCAACCCCTTCCCCCTTAACGCCATCAGAAGGGCCAGGTTGAGTTAGAAAGACAAAAGAATGACTGGCCGGCTGGCCAAATGGTTAACACCTTTGATACAATGGGGGAAGTTTTGTCTGATTGGTTACTTTCAAATGTCTCACGGTTTGGTCTGATTGGTCCGTTTTACAAGAGTCAGATTTGAATTTGGTGACTTCAGGGAAGAGGATAAAAGAGAATTGCATCTGTAGCTCGCGCTCTTTGGATTCTCTGGCTTTCTCTGGAGAGAGCTGTTCTTTAGCTCTCTCCCTCTTTCTCTCTCTCTCTCTCTCTTTCTCTCTCTCTCTCTCTCTCTCTCTCTCTCTCTCTCTCTTTCTCTCTCTATCTCACAGGTAACATTCTAGGCAGAGGCCTACAGAGCATAATTAATGGTTTATGTTTACATCTATTTGAAACTATTTAGAGTGTAACCATAACTAGAATTTGTGTTTCCTTTTAGAAGAGATTTATGTCCATGATGTAATTGACATTTTACATTTACTTGATTGTTAATAAATTGTTACATTTTGATCCTTTCTGAATTAATCTGTAATTATTAACTATCTCCAATGTGGAACGGTATAATTGCAACAAAGGGTTAAAACGGAATGATTAAATGTATGATTAACTATCAAATATAGATGACCAAACAATCGGTTGAGATTCTCTTCTAAATGCGATAACTATGATAAATGGAGTCAGATAAAGAGACACTGAACGCGTGCGGCCTTCACCGCGGTTCACTACCGATCCTTGGAGCGAATTCATGCGGTCTTACAACAACAACAACATTTTTTTTACCATCGGAAAATCATAAGTAAGCACAGGTGCGCCCTGAGTGATCCTCATCATCTAGGTAAAATATATTTCTAAGAAATGTGTTCTTTTATTTATGATTGCCCATACACTTAATTTATTAACATTTAATGATATTATGGTTGCATGTTTAATTCATGTTTATGCTGTTAATATGCACATATTCGCTTGCTAGCTCATTTTTGAATCTTGTATGCTATACTCTCCGCTCGATGACTTGTAGTGACGATAGCATAGTGGTAAAGTAAAGGGTTGAAAATGTTGACGCAAATCGACCGGAGGTTCGAATCCGCCGTTGGCTGAACTCGTTCTACTCCCACATCGCATCACATCGGAAAGGCATTTCTTTTCAATAAAAATGAAGAAAATATTCAAAAAGTGGAAATAAAACGTCTAACGTGTGTTGAATGATAAAGTGTTAGGGGTAGGTGAACAGACATGCCCTTTTTCAGTTTCAGCACATGCCCCTCAAAAGGTCTGTGCACGGCCCTGCCTTCAGTGATTACAGCAGTAAATCAGGAGAAGGAAGTGGAGGAAATGCTGTCTGGTTTGAAAACACACTGCTGATAAGGAGCATCAAATAGTAAATATATATATAGTGTATATATAAGAATTTGGGCAAATGCAGTGACAGGAGAGCTGAGTGCTGACGTCTCTCATGTCTCTTCCTGAAAAGCAGTTTCACTTCCTTTACAGAAGTCAAAGAAATTTCAGTTCAACACGACAGTTCAGAAGAGACAAAGTAAAGATCTACAAATCTGAGGTGAGTGTTTCATCTTTCTTTAGTTGTTTCGTGTGTGTGTGTGTGTGTGTGTGTGTGTGTGTGTGTGTGTGTGTGTGTGTGTGTGTGTGTGTGTGTGTGTGTGTGTGTGTGTGTGTGTGTGTGTGTGTGTGTCATTGGGGACTTTAATGCAGTTGTGAATTAATTCTGATGATTTTATTTAAACTTCCTCATCTCATATTGAACAGAAGATCAAGTGTGTCTTGTATTGGCACACAATACATTCTGCACATGTGAAAGATGCTGTTTTCCGTGGTAGTAAAGTACAAAGCCTTGTTTACATAATGAACAATAGTTTAGCAACCGAACGTTAATGGTGAATATGAGATCTGGATTCTTGCTGAATGAGAGAGATGAGCCCAATGTTTAATTTTTTGCTTGAAATAAATTAATTTTGGCCTGACGTGTTGTTTATAACGAATGCCACTAAGATTAAAATTATTTAATATAAATACAAATGTATGTAGTTGTTTGCAGTTATGAGGTTAACGGGTGTTTTTGGAGTAAGATCAGTTTCTCTCATGAGATTACTTCCTCTTCTTGGCCGGTGTTGTGTAATATTCAGTTCTTGTGAAAAACTGTTCCAGTGGGTGGAGTACACATGAATATTCATGATATTTCCCTTGTTGTGGGCGTGGCAAACGAATGGAACTGAAAATATTAGTGCACGCCAGTGATGCGCGGGTTGATCCAAAATGAGCGGGTGCCCGCGGCCACCCGCGGTTACCCGCGGTTACGAGTCATCCAAAAATATTTTTAATGATATTCGGGTCACGGTCGGTCGGATCGTCAATAAATCCTTATTTACATTTTGAATGTTGAGCGTTATTAACTTTTGAATAAATGCTGACGCGGGACAAAATGCCCGATTTCCCAAAACGTTGAACTGAGCAATGCCATTGTACCATTTTAATAGGCTACTTTTAAACGCATTTAAAGTCAGTTTTATGTATTTTCTGAGAGGGGGCGGGATTTTTGTTGGGAAAGTCGGGGGAGAGACGCACACTTCGATTAGACTGGATAAACACATGCAGCATCTTAATTGTTAAGAAAATTAAACGAAATAAATGAATAAATCAAGCCTGTATTACATAACACTAGGCTATATCATACAGCATTCAGAAAAATAACAGTTTGCGCTCCTAAGGGCTTTCACACTTTTCCAAATGTTTTCCAAATGTGGGCTGATGAATTCTTCAAGCCGGGTCGAAACATAAACATCGCGTTCATCAATAATATGCATCTGGAGCTGAAATGGAAAATGATGGGCCGCCGCAAGAACTTCCTGCTCTCGCTGCTGCACCTCTGAGCACACCATGTCAGGGCCTGAAACATTTTCTCAATGGCCCAATGAGCTACGATGAGCATTTACTACTTTTAAAAAATGCGGGTCAGGAAGCGGGTCGGGTACAATATTTTCTTCTTTTTTTTTTGCGGTCCGAGTTGCGGGCGGGTTAGTTGAAAACGTCGGTCGGGTGCGGGTTGTTTATACATTGACCCGCGCATCACTGGTGCACGCTCCTCAAATCGCAACTCGTTTCATGGATTATTTTGAAAAGACTCTGAAGTTTCAATGTTAAGCATTAACTGCAACAGTTCACATTTTCAAAACAATGAATAGTTTGTGTAATATGATAAATCATCATATAAAGTCACTGTCTGTTTCAGACTGGATGTAAGAGCTGAAGTGTGTGTGATCTGGACATACATGGGGGCTGTTCTCTCGCATTGAGTGCCAAGGCCTTGTTTTAATAATTATTTATTACAAAACTGTAATCATTATAAAACTGTAAAAATAAAACAATCCAAAGAAAACACTAAAAGATGACATTTTATTTGTTTACATGTACATCATGTCACCATTAACCAACATTAGAGAACTGCGAACATGAAAGTGTTGTTAAATTATTGAAATATTAACTTTATTAATCTCAAGAGGACTTCAAGTAAATATTTTAGGTCAACAGAGTTTGGTTGACAAAACATTTAGTTACTAAAACTATATATTAATATAATATTGTTATTATTAGGGATGCACCGAATCCAGATTTTTGGGGTTCGGCCTAATACCGAATCCACTGGTTAAGATTCTGCCGAATCCGAAACCAAATACCGAATCCTTCTCCCATCCTCAGTCCATTATCACAATAAACACATTAATGAAGTAAATGATGTCCACAGCAGTGCAGGGATGCTCATATTGCAAAATATGCTATGCGGTATTATTATACAGCAGCAGTACAAGCTCCTGCCTGGTGGAAAGCAAATGAAAGGCTTTCACTTGTTTCTACGATCTCCTTTTCAGTGACTGTATTTACTTCTTTAATTTGATCTCTCAGGCTTAACAGTACCGTCATGCCGCCATCTTCTAGTTCTGTCATGTCTTCTTCGAGATGTTGAAGGATATGAGAGATCAAAGACATGCGAGATTTAGATTAAATATTCTCTTGATCTGCTATTTTCAGGAACTCACAAACACTAAGAAGCTTGTCTTTGGGTAGTGGGTTTAGCATGGCGATCACTTCAACTTGCATTTCCTCTAGCACTGTTGTTTCCATTTTGACAATAGAGTGGACCTTTTCACTGAGTTGGGGCTTACTTGAGACTGACTGAGCTTTGTGTTTCACCTGATGATCTCTGTGGCCTCAGGTTTCTGGTTCTTTGCCTCTGTCTTGCCTTTATTGCAGGAACTCAATCCACTCTTCACTGTTAAGCTGGGTTGTTTTAGGGGATGTACTGCATCAGGAAGTGTCGGCCAGGTATGTGACGACTGCCCTCCGAAGAGTAGATCCCAGCGGTGCCTCCAAAATGTTGTACCCCTGAAAAGGGAGAGAAGATTAATACACACAAAACTCGCGAAAAATACACAAAAAATTTCTCCACTGGAAGCTTTATGTAGAATGGCATCAAAATTAATCATTTGTATTAACAAAATTAAACATTTCTATTACAAATTAACTTCACTGACATCTTTCATATCAGTATTCAGCAGTTTTTACCATATACGTATATAATTACATGAGTACACTCTTATATAAAAGGCTATTGGAGACTCATGACACTATAAAGTACATACAGAAATACAATAAAGCATTTTAAAGCATTTAACGGTTACCTGAGACTCAATTCTTTAAATCTTACTCTTTTTAGTCATCTATGCATATTAACTCTCTGGCAAATCAGTTTTAAGCATGTAAATGTACAATTCCAGCTAGATGTTTTAGCCTAACATTCTCAAGTCACTTTTACTCTACACATCTTTGAAACAAGTCGACAAATCAGTACTATATAAACAGGATTACACATGAAATACACAAATTGAACATACACGATCTTCGCGCCATTATATAGGCCTAACGCTATTCCCAACGCGCACAAAATGGAGTCCTGAGCTCGTGCATTTCTAAACTACACATTTTAAACATTTCGGACATACAATCACTATAATAATCGCGTTTCTATACTCTCAAACATATTATTAATCTTATTAAAGTATTTTAAACTAATAATCACACTTAATACCTGAAAAGGGGGAGAATATTAATACACACAAAACTCGCGCAGTTTCTCCACTGGAAGCTTTATGTAGAATGGAAAAAACCCGCAAGCTCTCCCCCTAGTGTTGACGCAGACCCGAACAATCGATCGTCCAATTTATCGTGCCCATAAACTGATCACAGATTAACTCAGTATAACTATAAAGTAACATATTTATATTTTATAGACTTTTCTACATATTGTAAATAGTGAATATATTGATATATTCTTGTATATAATTACATATTACCGTGTACACAGACTTATGCATTTAAATGTACATGTTCATTTTCAATCTGTCACGCTACCACCCCCATGCTTCACAGTAGGGATGGTGTTCTTGGGATGGTACTCATCATTCTTCATCCTCCAAACACGTTTAGTGGAATTATGACCAAAAAGTTCTATTTTGGTCTCATCTGACCACATGACTTTCTCCCATGACTCCTCTGGATCATCCAAATGGTCATTGGCAAACTTAAGACGGGCCTGGACATGTTGGTTTAAGCAGGGGAACCTTCCGTGCCATGCATGATTTCAAACCATGACGTCTTAGTGTATTACCAACATTAACCTTGGAAACGGTGGTCCCAGCTCTTTTCAGGTCATTGACCAGCTCCTCTCGTGTAGTTCTGGGCTGATTTCTCACCTTTCTTAGGATCATTGAGACCCCACGAGGTGAGATCTTGCATGGAGCCCCAGTCCGAGGGAGATTGACAGTCATGTTTAGCTTCTTCCATTTTCTAATGATTGCTCCAACAGTGGACCTTTTTTCACCAAGCTGCTTGGCAATTTCCCCGTAGCCCTTTCCAGCCTTGTGGAGGTGTAATTTTGTCTCTAGTGTCTTTGGACAGCTCTTTGGTCTTGGCCATGTTAGTAGTTGGATTCTTACTGATTGTATGGGGTGGACAGGTGTCTTTATGCAGCTAACGACCTCAAACAGGTGCATCTAATTTAGGATAATAAATGGAGTGGAGGTGGACATTTTAAAGGCAGACTAACAGGTCTTTGAGGGTCAGAATTCTAGCTGATAGACAGGTGTTCAAATACTTATTTGCAGCTGAATCATACAAATAAATAGTTAAAAAATCATACATTGTGATTTCTGGATTTTTTTTTTTTTAGATTATGTCTCTCACAGTGGACATGCACCTACGATGACAATTTTAGACCCCTCCATGATTTCCAAGTGGGAGAACTTGCAAAATAGCAGGGTGTTCAAATATTTATTTTCCTCACTGTATATATATATATAAAATATTACTTCACTGAGCTGCCAAATTAAAACATTTACATATACCTTCTCGCTTCATGTTTTGTCGCATAAAAGTATAAATAGATTTTTTTTCAAGTAATTTAACGCAAAAGCAAAAGCGTGCATGGTTTGGTGTGGCAGAATGCGCACAAAGTGTGATCCCTTCGTAATTCCTAAAAAGCTATCCTCTCAGTTGATCGTGATCCGCGGGAGTGCAGGTCCCGTGGGAGTCCCACAGGAGTGCAGGTTTCTAGACCAGGGCTTGGATCTTACCAGGGTCTGGGGAGACTAGGGATGGGTATCGTTAAGGTTTTAACGGTATTACTACTCTAACCGATACTGCTTATCAATTCGGTACTTTAACAGTATTCTTATCGCTTATTTTATATATATATATTTTTTTACAAACAAAAAAAACAAATTAAGAACATAATTAACATTACTTCATAATCTGAAAAGTAAAATATCTAAAATATCAATGTTTGAGCAAAACAAATATAAAACATATATTGATAAATGGACCAGTGTGCAGGCATTTTTTTTGTTTTATATGCATAAGATACAATATAAGAACAATGAAACAAAGTGCAAACAAATGTTAAATAAATACACTATAAAACAAAGACACAAATTAACAAAATAAACAACAGTACTTTAATTTCAGGAAGGTCTACTAACATTAAGTAATACGGCCTATAAAGTAATGAAATCTAAAATAATGCTCCATAGTTTTCATTGTAGAATTGATAGAGCTGTGCATATTTTCTCTTTGCCTTTTGTTGTTTGATTCACATGAATGGCTCAATCGTCAGCAGGTTTATTAGACGCAGCCCCTTTAAGACCGAATGCAGCTCTAATAATATCATTTTCTCCCATTTCTATTTACCCATTTAAGACATAAATTGTGTTTAAGTGACTACTCTCTACAATCCATATTCTATTTGTTGTGTATTTAATTGTTTAGACGCGCACACAAAGTCTAATGTATGATGTGCAAGTTGGTCTGTTTCACAGCGCACACACACACACAAGCCGCCTTGAAGTTGGAAACAGCGTCTCTTCCGTGGATTATTGTGCATATAGTAGCTCTTTGTATGACCAAACATGTCCTGCATTTTAGCAACAGTAGACACTGCCTTTTACAACAATCACTGATTCTGACGTTGAGTTTAGGGCGAAATGACAGCTCGCTGCTGTGAAGGGAAGGAAGTTGCGCTCGACGGAACACGGCTAGTTTATAATAGATTTACCTCATATCATTGTTTAGTTTAGTTCTGTTTAGTTCTCTTGGCCATCGTCACTCATTAAACTGGGATTGTTGTGTTGTGCTCGCCGAAGATCGACCTCTCTCTCTCTCTCTCTCTCTCTCTCTCTCTCTCTCTCGAATTGCGAAAAGCAAAAATGCATCACGGAAAAATTGTTTAATATTATCTCATATAGAAATGGCTGGCAGATATAGAATTTGCAAGATAAGGTCTATATATCAATAATAAATATTAAGTGTATTTTCTTAATTTCTCCAGTACCGATAGCGTCAGAGCTTATCGATACTGCGGTCTTTCATAATTTAGCACCAGGGCTCATTTAATACCGGGTTTCGGTACCCATCCCTTGGGGAGACTGGTGGCTGAAGTAGCTCCATGTCTGGGCTGTTGTAGGAGCATTGACCAAGGAAAGTGTTGGGGGGAACAGGCCTACTTTTCTTTATGAAAACTCTCTATGGGTCTATTTCTTTTCATTGTTCGTCGTGCTGATGCTGATAGCCTTAACTGATTCTCCGCTGCTCAGGGCTCAATTTCAATTCACACAGCACGGAGCAGTGTAGGTCTACAGGAATATCTGGACCACAGCCAATCAGAGGCAAAGACCCGCCCCATCTCTGTCTCTGATTGGTTTAGACCACGATATGATCCAATCATAAGTGAGAGTTCTGTCAAAGGAGAACAAACGCTGCGGCTTCGTTCGTGGAGAGGCAGCGGATGAGAGGCTATTAGGGGCAGAGGTGCGACCTGGGAAAATGTTTAGTTGCACCATTACAAATGTTGGTTGCACTCTAGAGCCCTGTATGTATATAGTGTCTGTATAATTTATGTTCATTATTAGTTTTTAGTGCTAGTTTTGAGGTTAACTGAGACTGCGCTGATACTGAACTAGAGCTGATTGAGACTCACTCTTTTTCTTTCTGTTAATTATTCTCATCTTAAACAGGACAAACACAGGAAAAACCCCTGGAGAAGTGACTGAGATCCATGTGACACTACTATAAAAATGCTGTTTATTAAAGAGGAGAATGGAGACCTGAAGATTGAAAATGTATTCAGTTTGAAACATGAAGAAACTGAGGAACAAACAGAGAAAGAGGAGAGAGAAGACGTGAAGATTGAAGAAACATTGAGAGTGAAAGATGAAGAAACTGAGGAACAAACAGGTTGGTTTCATTCTCAAAGCTGAACTCACTCATTTGATCATTATTAAAATCTCCAGCTCTATAGAAATGAAGGATATTTTTGAAGAATGTCTTGTGAATGTCCTCAATCCTGCTGGTTGAAGTAAACTTGGCATTGGTCAAGTCTACACGCTTGCAGATCCTTTCATTATAACGAGCAAATCCAGTGGTGTAGTCTACGTGATACGCAGGTATACGCCGTATACCCACTAGGAAAGGCCAAGGATTTCCGTATACCCACTTAAAAAAGCGTGAGGATACGTAACAACATCGTTTTGTGACAGAACTTTCATTCATAAATTCACCCCGTCTGTGTTGCGAACTTAGACTGTGGTTGCGATTGCGAATCTCTAACGTTTTTGGACCATTGAGGCTTCCGTGGCCTGTGGGATCTTACGTCACCTACCAAGGAAAAGCACAGGTGCTTATCGGTCTTTCTTGGCGCAAGTTTGTAAAAAGATATGAAACGAAAGCAGACTCAAACTACACTCTTTGAGTGTTTTCGGAAGCCAGATGAGGAGAGAAATGAGAGCTCCTGGCCAGCCGTGTGGACTGAACCTCAGGCTAGGGAATTTAAAAACAGGCAAGTTAGGTAGATATCAGCACACATGCAAATCTGATATAAACAATTAACCCATGTGTGGCCAAATTTTTCTGAATGGTTTCATGCATATAAGTCATGTTAATAGTGTCCTTTGTGAACGTGTTCTGCATTTATTTTCCCCAAGTTTTAGTTTTTTTTTCTTGAAAATCGTATTTGAATGTGTGGCAACTATAGTTCCCGGTGGGCAAATATGTTGTATGCACCCCTTCAATGTCAAATTTGACTAGGAGGAGAAAATTTGGCATCTAACTCAAAATAACTGCTTTCAACAGATCAGTCTTTACACAAACAAATGTATTATGTATAAAAGTCAAAGAACATTCGATGCAAACTCAAAAAAAGCTGCATCTCTCTTATAATCTGTTGAATATGAAAATACAACAAATACATTTGTCTTAATGTGGTGGAACATAGTGCAGAACAAAGTAACTAACAGGGCATTGTGTATCAAAAAGTTAAATGAAAATAAATTAATATAATGATGAAAAAAGATACATCTATATAACATAAATAAATAAATAAATAGTCCCATAGTATTCAATGGCTGACTGTAGGTGATTTCATATAATGTAAATGTGAACTCATTACTTGTCTGAATTTACACATTATAATGGAATCATAAGCTACTAGTTAAAGAATTAGGGTCCTTGACCGATTAGAATGAAACGCATCCAAACTGGATGAAGGGTCCTCAATATTTTGGCCCTTATCATAAAATATTATATTTTTCCCTATCGAATAGGTCTACTGTACAGTAGAGATGTCAGTTAAAGGGGTAATGTTTTAGGTGGGATATTATGAAAGCATTCTTAAAGGTATAGTTCACCCAAAAATGAAAATTGTGTTATAATTTCCTCACCCTCAAGTTGTTCCAAAATTGTATGAGTTTCTTTTCCTGTTTAACACAAAAGATAATATTTTTAAAAATGTTGGTAATCAGACAGTTGGCAGCACCCATTGACTTTCATAGTCTATATTTTTTCTGATTACCAACATTTTTCAAAATATTATCTTTTGTGTTAAACAGGAAAAGAAACTCATACAGTTTTGGAACAACTTGAGGGTGAGGAAATTATAACACAATTTTCATTGTTGGGTGAACTGTACCTTTAAGAATGATGATACTATATGAATATGGTACCTGGAGCACAGGTTTTATCAGCTGACTGTCTTTTGTTGCTTTATAATAAATTGGAATGTTGATAACATATAAGCAGTCTTTAATAATGCTCTCAATTACATGTAGATGCATACTTTATGCATTAGTGAATGTGGTGGTGCCTATGGGGTGTCACTCTGGGATGGGTGCGTATGAGACGGGGGGGGGGGGGGGGGGGGATCACAGTATACTCACTACAAAAAACTAGACTACACCACTGAGCAAAGCTTATGCACAATACAGTCGCACAAGGGTTAATCACGTTGTGTGATTTCACTCGAACTGATTTGCTGTATTCAAAACATGAACGGTAATAGAATAGACTGCCAGCCAATGACATTGGCGTTTGTGCATTAATTCCGCCCATTATCGGAGAATCTGCATATCTTCGGCTTATTCTTAAAAGCTGAATAATTCAGCCACTGCGCAATACCCTCAAATTACAGCAAGATGGCGGGTGTTCATTTCATACTGTGTGTACAATGGTAGCTTATTTACAGTGAGGAGAACAAGTATTTGATACACTGCCGATTTTGCCTTACAAAGCATGTAGAGGTCTGTAATTGTTATCATTCTTCAACTGTGAGTGACGGAATCTAAAACAAAAATCCAGAAAATCACATTGTATGATTTTTAAATAATTAATTTGCATTTTATTGCATGACATGAGTATTTGATCACCTACCAACCAGTAAGAATTCCGGCTCTCACAGACCTGTTAGTTTTTCTTTAAGAAGCCCTCCTGTTCTCCACTCATCACCTGTATTAACTGCACCTGCTTGAACTGGTTACCTGTATAAAAGACACCTGTCCACACACTCAATCAAACAGACTCCAACCTCTCCACAATGGCCAGCTTGGTGAGAAGGCAACAACTGTTGGCGCAATTATTAGAAAATGGAAGAAGTTGAAGATGACGTCAATCTCCCTTGTTCTGGGACACCATGCATGATCTCACCTCGTGGGGCATCAATGATCATGAGGAAGGTGAGGGATCAGCCCAGAACTACACGGCAGGACCTGGTCAATGACCTGAAGAGAACTGGGACCACAGTCTCAAAGAAAACCATTAGTAACACACTACACCATCATGGATTAAAATCCTGCAGTGCACGCAAGGTCCCCCTGCTCAAGCCAGCGCATGTCCAGGCCCGTCTGAAGTTTGCCAATGACCATCTGGATGATCCAGAGGAGGAATAGGAGAAGGTCATGTGGTCTGATGAGACAAAAATACAGCTTTTTGGTCTAAACTCCACTGGGCATGTTTGGAGGAAGAAGAAGGATGAGTACAACCCCAAGAACACCATCCCAACCGTGAAGCATGGAGGTGGAAATATCATGCTTTGGGGATGCTTTTCTGCAAAGGGGACAGGACGACTGCACCGTATTGAGGGGAGGATGGATGGGGCCATGTATCGCGAGATCTTGGCCAACAACCTCCTTCCCTCAGTAAGAGAATTGAAGATGGGTCTTCCAGCATGACAACGACCCAAAACACACAGCCAGGGCAACTAAGGAGTGGCCCATAAGAAGCATCTCAAGGTCCTGGAGTGGCCTAGCCAGTCTCCAGACCTGAACCCAATAGAAAATCTTTGTAGGGAGCTGAAAGTCCGTATTGCCCAGAGACAGCCCCGAAACCTGAAGGATCTGGAGAAGGTCTGTATGGAGGAGTGGGTCAAAATCCCTGCTGCAGTGTGTGCAAACCTGCTCAAGAACTACAGGAAACGCATGATCACTGTAATTGCAAACAAAAGTTTCTGTACCAAAGTTCTGCTTTTCTGATGTATCAAATACTTCATGCAATAAAATGCAAATTAATTACTTAAAAATCATACAATGTGATTTTCTGTTTTTTTTTTGTTTTAGATTCCGTCACTCACAGTTGAAGAGTACCTTTGATAAAAATTACTGTAAGTGGGCAAACCTGCAAAATTGGCAGTGTATTAAATACTTGTTCTCCCCACTGTATGTCAAAATATGTCAAAAAACTGGTAAAGAAATGCTACATACCAGAGGTGGGGGACTTGAGTCACATGACTTAAGTTAGGACTTGAGACTTGCTTGATATCAATAAAACACTAGAATTAACTTTGACTTGAGACTTGACCCAGACTTGAGTTTAATTCCTCAAAATAACTTGTCTTTTGTTTAATAAATATCTGTTTTTGAACGCATCGCTGCCTTAGGGAACACGTGACGCAGCAGGCAAGCAGAGAGCTAACGTAAGAGCATTGACAGTCGTGACTGAACATGAAAGGCACTACACCAAGTATAATTGACTTGGGGTACCAGGATTGTGAATTCAAGTTTCCATGGTAATCAGTCGCTCACGGGTCATGGCACGCTCATGCTCACACTGTATCCATAATTATCATACAAAGAGATCATGATGAGTTCAAAGCGGTAAAAGACCTCTTCACTCTGTTGTTTTCAACACCTGTTCTGGGTGTGCTCCAGGACAACACATTTTGTTTTAAATACAACACAGAATATGTGTTGTGAAAATACACACGTGTTACAAAACACATTAATGGGTACTTTTTGTATACATCTAACACAATTGTGTGTAAAAAAAAATATTTTTTTACTATAAAAGATTATTGAAAAAGCTGGATCAGAATAAAATGTTAACTTATGAAATCACACCGAAGTATTAAATACTGTGCACATACTGTTCATTTAGCATTTTTTTCTGGTTCAGAACATTAATCATACAAAACACTTTAAATGACAACATGTATCAAATATTATACAACTCATATCTGTTAGGTACTGTAAAACTACTGTCTAATAGAACAATCTATTAATGAACTTCAAATAAGAAAGAATCACCACACACACATAGTTTGAAATTTGACAACAATATTTTGCAAGCACTTTGGACAGATATACATGCTCTGTTTCCCTTCCCATTTCTTGTTAAACATGTCTTTTTTCCCACCTGTCATCTTGGAAAATTCAATGTCCACCTGCAGTGCATAAAACAGAAACAATTAAATATTAATATTAACAAATTATGAACCAACCTTTGTGTAAAGTGCTCAGCAGCTTTGTTATTAAATATATTGCCATGGCTGGCATGTCTATGAAGACAGCCACGAGATAAACAATATAATAACACCATATTATAATGCCGTGATCATAAGAGTCATAATTTAATACAATGAGAAAATTTAAATGTTAAATGTATTCATCCCATGATCAATACAATTTTAAAAAGCCAGGTGGCACAAACGTGGTTTAACCTACCGCATAGGATTTGGTAACAGGACTATTACGAGTTCAAACTTAAGGTGCCATGCATATTAACCTTATATGCATGGCACCTTCATTTATTATTAAAAACAATTAGTTCCTAAACACCATTGCAAAAAGTGAGAGCTCGCTGGCCTATTGATGCTTAACCACAACACACTAAACATACTAAACATTCGGCTACGGAACATGGAAACGGCATAACAGCGGTTAACACAAACAAATGATGTTTCCTGGAAAATTAACACAAATCATTCACATGTTAGTGGAGAAATATTTACTATTTTACACGTTTAATTAAATTCACTCACCTTAGGCAGACCGACGCAGGGCTCATTGCAACATGACTAAATCCAACTGTTAAAGCTGCCACCGCCCGTGAAGTATTTGCAACAGAAAATATGCCTTTTAATATAGACATGTACTACTACATTAGATTAGATTCAACTTTATTGTCATTACACAAGTACAAGGCAACGAAATGCAGTACATGTGTTTTACACAGTAATTGTGTAAACAGTTGAATTACACATATACATAAACACAATACTTACACATCATGTGTCTGTGGTAACGCAAAATGTGTTATGAATCCTTTTACACATATTTTGTTCATTCATTTCAACACATTTTTAAGCGTGTACTGTTACAGACTTTTTCTTCATGCAAACTTACAACTAGTATCATTCCACATCAACCACCACATCAATTCTCATGCCAATTTAGATGATTTGTTTTTATTATTTCAACAAACATCATTTGGGGTCAAAAAGACCCAGATAGCTTACATAAATAGCATATTAAGCCAATTAAGCAAAGAAATTGAAGATTAAACATAGAATCATCAATTAGACAAACTTCAAAACAAAACTGGTATCACACTTGACATTCTGTCCCCCTCGCTTTTGAAATGATGGCTATGCCCCGGTTTGGACATGTTAAGAGTTGAAAAAAAATCAAGAATCCAAGGCACTCGATTATTGAAATAATATAAAAAGCCTGTCTTTCATCATGGCTTTAATAATTTAAAAACGGATGACAATTATCAATCACCTGCTCACACTCTACAGGACAAGCAGGAGAAAGAACATTCAAATAATACAAAGAGAACATATCTCACACAATATGCCTAATTCTCACAAAAATTTACTGACTTGAGACTTGCTTGTGATGTGCACATGTGCAGTGTTGGGAGTAACTCGTTACAAAAGTAATGCATTATAGTATTATTGCGATTAAACTGTGAAATGCACACACAGTTATGTCAGAAACACAGAACACAGTTCACATGAAAACAGTTGGTTATGTTTGTTCATGTATGCAGCTAGTACAGAAATCCTGTGTGTATATTAGATCTGTGTAGAGCTTAAATCGGGCTCAAAAAATCAAGCCCGATCCTACCCGAGCGCATGTTCGTTGTGTCTGAGCCCGGCCCGACAAATTAACTGTAATTATGAGCCCGAACCCAATTTAAACCCAACCATTTTTTAATATGTGGGCATTCTGAGAACAAGCCTGTAATGAGCGAAGCGGACGGGTGTGACGCTCAGCTCAATAATCCTCTCTATACAGGAGCACTCATGAACCATTCACTGGTAAAACCACACTCGCTCAAATCCCGCTCAGACATGACAGGCATCTGTACTAAAGGCCTATTGTTGTAGCCATTAAACAATGTATTTTGTTTAATAGTTATGTTTAAATATTATAATGTTATTTTAAAATTTCATCTGATAATGAAAAATGCAAAGATGCGAGTGGGTCAGAAATTATTTTGGTGGTTATTATATTTTGTTTAATATTAGGTTTTGTTTTGTATGAAGCCCTTCTTTAAAATGAATTTCATTTTGTATAAATTGTATCTTAATTTTAATGAAGGTTTCGTCAGCCAATTGCTTGGATTTAATAAATAACAAGCAAATAGAGTAATAGCTGGAGTGCGTCTCATAAATAAACGAAACTCAGCAGCTACTTGCCTCACAGACATGAGAAATATGTGTATAGAAAGCTTGAAATATCTACTTTTCTTTAACTTCTAGTTAGGAAAAGAAATAGACTAGTTAAGCAATGCACAGTGTTAACGCGAGCAGCTCATGACTGGCGTCTCAGAGCGTTTCTGAATGCTGCGCTTCATCACTGCGTGTGCTGTGAGTTTAACACGCATTTTTAGACTAATCCTGACTTGTGCAACATTGTAAACATTTGTTTCTTAGTTGTAGTATTACTTTGCTAAAAATATATATTATTTCTAATTATGGCATAGCTTTCTGCCCACCCAATTAGGCTAATAAAGTAATTATTAAAAACACACAAACGATCAAGGGCCCGACCCGACCTGAGGATAGTGCCGGGAAATCTCGGGTCAAGTTCGGGCTTGCGCTCGGGCAGGTAATCTAAACTCTAGATCTGTGTAACGTTACTAAAGTGAAAGCAGTGTAATGTACCTACTGCTAGTACCTCCTGCTATATCTGCTGTTAATACGAATCAAACAAAAGATAAACAGAAAATCACTCCTGACGTCTAGGATCTTCTAACTGCGTGATGGAAATTACGTTAATGACGCAGCTTCACATACTTCCGTAATTTATTTGCATTAAATTATTTTAACGCATTAAGGACTTTAAATTAACCCACAAACGCATGAGCATCACAACGGCATTGCTCTATTTTGTGCGAGTGTCTACATTTAAAATAACAAACTTGAGTAAACAACCCCTTGGTCAGTGGTTTGATCAGCGTAGCACTCAATAAATGGGTCAAGGAAAGTCACCTACAGGGCATTTAGGCCCAATATACAGGACGTCAGAGCTAATACAGGACAGTTGGCATTTCAGAGTGGACTTCATTGGCAGACAGATGGGAGAACGTGCTTAACTCTGCAAGACAGTGGACCTTCAAGACCAAAGCTGCCCACCCCTGCTCCCTAGGATAGGATAGGTTATATACAGTGGTGTAGTCTAGTTTTTTATAGTGAGTATACTGTGTTTTTTTGGCCCTCCCAGCCTCATACGCACCCATCCCAGAGCGACACCCCATAGGCACCACCAAATATATATATATATATATATATATATATATATATATATATATATATATATATATATATATATATATATATATATATATATATACATAATCGTGAAGGTCTCTAGAATCATCCAAACAAAACAATTCTTACAAGAGATCATTAGTTTTTTATATACTTAGTCAAAAGTCCAAGCGGCAACTATAGTTGCCGGTGGGCAAATTACTTGTAAGTACATATAATGGGGAAATGGTGTATACTGTGTTAACAGGTCAATAAATCAAGATTTTTGGTCTTGTTTAGTGCTTTTTGCTTTCATGATATCCCACCTAAAACATTACCCCTTTAACTGACATCTCTACTGTACAGTAGATTTAATTCGATAGGGAAAAATTTAATATTTTATGATATGTCTTGTTGTAAGGGCCAAAATATTGAGGACCCTTCATCCAGTTTGGAATGGTTGCGTTTCATTCTAATCGGTCAATGACCCTAATTCTTTAACTAGTAGCTTATGATTCCATTATAATGTGTAAATTCAGACAAGTAATGAGTTTACATTTACATTATATGAAATCGGTGCAAAGCGACTCGGGCAGCAGTCGAAGGCGGGGGCCTAGACGACCCGATCCCTGGACACGGAAACTGGCTCTTGGGACATGGAATGTCACCTCGCTGGCGGGGAAAGAGCCTGAGCTTGTGCGTGAGGTTGAGAGGTTCCGACTAGAGATAGTCGGAATCACCTCCACGCATGGCTTGGGCTCTGGAACCACACTTCTCGAGAGGGGATGGACTCTTTACCACTCTGGAGTTGCCCATGGTGAGAGGCGGCGGGCTGGAGTGGGTTTGCTTATAGCCCCCCAGCTCTGCTGCCATGTGTTGGAGTTTACCCCGGTGAACGAGAGGGTCGTTTCCCTGCGGCTTCGGCTCGGGGATAGGTCTCTCACTGTTGTGTGTGCCTACGGGCCGAACGGCAGTGCAGAGTACCCGACCTTCTTGGGGTCTCTGGGAGGGGTGCTGGAGAGTGCTCCGACTGGGGACTCCGTCGTTCTACTGGGGGACTTCAACGCCCACGTGGGCAATGACAGTGAAACCTGGAGGGGCGTGATTGGGAGGAACGGCCCCCCTGATCTGAACCCGAGTGGTGTTCAGTTATTGGACTTCTGGGTAACACTTTACAATAAGGTTCGTTAGTTAACATTAGTTAACTACATTAGTTAACATGAAGTAATAATGAACTGCACTTATAAAGCATTTATTTATCTTTGTTAATGTTAATTTCAACATTTACTAATGCATTATTAAAATCTTGTTAACATTAGTTAATGCACTGTGAACTAACATGAACAAACCATGAACAGCTGGATTTTTATTAACTAATGTTAACAAAGATGAACTAATGCTGAACAGAGGTGTTGTTCATGGTTAGTTCATGTTAGCTAATGCATTAACCAATGTTAACTAATACAAGCTTATTGTAAAGTGTTACCGACTTCTGTGCTAGTTACAGTTTGTCCATAACGAACACCATGTTCAAGCATAAGGGTGTCCATCAGTGCACATGGCACCAGGACACCCTAGGTCGTAGGTCAATGATCGACTTTGTGGTCGTTTCATCTGATCTGCGGCCGTATGTCTTGGACACTTGGGTGAAGAGAGGGGCGGAGCTGTCAACTGATCACCACCTGGTGGTGAGTTGGATCCGATGGCGGGGGAGGAAGCTGAACAGACCCGGTAGACCCAAGCGTACTGTGAGGGTCTGCTGGGAACGTTTGGCCGAGTCTCCTGTCAGAGAGATCTTCAACTCCTTCCTCCGGCAGAGCTTCGACCGGATCCCGAGGGAGGCTGGAGATATTGAGTCCGAGTGGACCATGTTCTCCACCTCCATTGTCAAAGCGGCTGCTCGGAGCTGTGGACGCAAGGTCTCCGGTGCCTGTCGAGGCGGCAATCCCCGAACCCGGTGGTGGACACCGGAAGTAAGGGATGCCGTCAAGCTGAAGAAGGAGTCCTATCGGGCCTGGCTGGCTTGTGGGACTCCTGAGGCAGCTGACAGGTACCGACAGGCTAAACGGACTGCAGCCCGGGTGGTCGTGGAGGCAAAAACTCGGGCCTGGGAGGAGTTCGGTGAGGCCATGGAAAAAGACTATCGGCTGGCCTCGAAGAGATTCTGGCAAACCGTCCGGCGCCTCAGGAGGGGGAAGCAGTGCCCTACCAACGCTGTTTACAGTGGCGATGGGCGGCTGTTGACCTCGACTGGGGATGTTGTCGGACGGTGGAAGGAATACTTCGAGGATCTCCTCAATCCCGCCGTCACGTCTTCCATTGAGGAAGCAGAGGCTGGGGGCTCAGAGGAGGACTCGTCCATCACCCGGGCTGAAGTCACCGAGGTGGTCAAGAAACTCCTCGGTGGCAAGGCACCGGGGGTGGATGAGATCCGCCCTGAGTACCTCAAGTCTCTGGATGTTGTGGGGCTGTCTTGGCTGACACGCCTCTGCAGCATCGCGTGGCGGTCGGGGACAGTGCCTCTGGGATGGCAGACCGGGGTGGTGGTCCCTCTTTTTAAGAAGGGGGACCGGAGGGTGTGTTCCAACTATAGGGGGATCACAGTTCTCAGCCTCCCCGGGAAAGTCTATGCCAGGGTACTGGAGAGGAGAATCCGGCCGATAGTGGAACCTCGGATTCAGGAGGAACAGTGTGGTTTTCGTCCTGGTCGCGGAACACTGGACCAGCTCTATACCCTCTACAGGGTGCTGGAGGGTTCATGGGAGTTTGCCCAACCAGTCCACATTTGTTTTGTGGATTTGGAGAAGGCATTCGACTGTGTCCCTCGCGGCGTCCTGTGGAGGGTGCTCTGGGAGTATGGGGTCTGGGGTCCTTTGCTGAGGGCTGTCCGGTCCCTGTATGACCGAAGCAGGAGTTTGGTCCGCATTGCCGGCAGTAAGTCAGACTTGTTCCCGGTGCATGTTGGACTCCGGCTGGGCTGCCCTTTGTCGCCGGTTCTGTTCATAATTTTTATGGACAGAATTTCTAGGCGCAGCCAAGGGCCGGAGGGTGTCAGGTTTGGGGACCACACGGTTTCGTCTCTGCTCTTTGCAGATGACGTTGTCGTGTTGGCCCCTTCTAACCAGGACCTTCAGCATGTACTGGGACGGTTTGCAGCCGAGTGTGAAGCGGCTGGGATGGGGATCAGCACCTCCAAATCCGAGGCCATGGTCCTCAGTCGGAAAAGGGTGGCTTGCCCACTCCAGGTTGGTGGAGAGTTCCTGCCCCAAGTGGAGGAGTTTAAGTATCTAGGGGTCTTGTTCACGAGTGAGGGGAGGATGGAACGGGAGATTGACAGACGGATCGGTGCAGCTTCTGCAGTAATGCGGTCGATGTACCGGTCTGTCGTGGTGAAGAAAGAGCTAAGCCGTAAGGCGAAGCTCTCGATTTACCGGTCAATCTACGTTCCTACTCTCACCTATGGTCATGAGCTTTGGGTCATGACCGAAAGGACAAGATCCCGGATACAGGCGGGCGAAATGAGCTTTCTCCGCAGGGTGGCTGGGCGCTCCCTTAGAGATAGGGTGAGAAGCTCAGTCACTCGGGAGGAACTCGGAGTAGAGCCGCTGCTCCTCCACATCGAGAGGGGACAGCTGAGGTGGCTCGGGCATCTGTTCCGGATGCCTCCTGAACGCCTTCCCGGGAAGGTGTTTCGGGCATGTCCAACCGGGAGGAGGCCCCGGGGAAGACCGAGGACACGCTGGAGGGATTATGTCTCCCGGCTGGCCTTGGAACGCCTCGGCGTCCCCCCGGAAGAGCTAGAGGAAGTGTCTAGGGAGAGGGAAGTCTGGGCATCTCTGCTTCGACGGCTGCCCCCGCGACCCGGCCCCGGATAAGCGGAAGAAGATGGATGGATGGATTATATGAAATCAACTACTACAGTCAGCCATTGAATACTATGGGACTATTTATTTATTTTTGTTTGTTATATAGATGTATTTTTTTCGTCATTATATGAATTTATTTTCATTTAACTTTTTGATACACAATGCCCTGTTAGTTACTTTGTTCTGCACTATGTTCCACCACATTAAGAAAAATGTATTTGTTGTTTGTTGTATTTTCATATTCAACAGATTATAAGAGAGATGCAGCTTTTTTTGAGTTTGCATCGAATGTTCTTCGACTTTTATACATAATACATTTGTTTGTGTAAAGACTGATCTGTTGAAAGCAGTTATTTTGAGTTAGATGCCAAATTTTCTCCTCCTAGTCAAATTTGACATTGAAGGGGTGCATACAACATATTTGCCCACCGGGAACTATAGTTGCCACACATTCAAATACGATTTTCAAGAAAAAAAACTAAAACTTGGGGAAAATAAATGCAGAACACGTTCACATAGGACACTATTAACATGACTTGTATGCATGAAACCATTCAGAAAAATTTGGCCACACATGGGTTAATTGTTTATATCAGATTTGCATGTGTGCTGATATCTCCCTAACTTAGTGTCCCTCCACTCTAACCAAGGATGCCTGTTTTTAAATTCCCTAGCCTGAGTTTCAGTCCACACGGCTGGCCAGGAGCTCTCATTTCTCTCATCGTCTGAAATAAAAATTGTATTCTGTTTACCACACACACACACACACACACACACACACACACACACACACACACACACACACACACACACACACACACACACACACACACTATCTCCCCTCTTCTGCTGCTGTAGCTTTAGGGGCAGGCTTCCGAAAACACTCGAAGAGTGTAGTTTGAGTCTGCTTTCGTTTAATATCTTTTTACAAACTTGCGCCAAGAAAGACCGATAAGCACCTGTGCTTTTCCTTTTTCCTTGGAAGGTGACGTCAGATCCCACAGGCCACGGAAGCCCCAATGGTCCAAAAACGTTAGAGATTCGCAATCGCAACCACAGTCTAAGTTCGCAACACAGACGGGGTGAATTTATGAATGAAAGTTCTGTCACAAAACGATGTTGTTACATATCCTCACGCTTTTTTAAGTGGGTATACGGAAATCCTTGGCCTTTCCTAGTGGGTATACGGCGTATACCTGCGTATCACGTAGACTACACCACTGGTTATATATCATATTACCCTATACCCTGCTATTGATGCTTAAATGTCTAAACTGTTTTATGTATGTTTTTGCCCTAGATCTCATGGCATTGAAAGAGGCAAGTCATGAACTTAAACATCATGACTTTATGACTGGAGAAAGATCAACACAGGCTAAAAAGACTTTCTCACAAAAAAGAGCTCAAAAGACAGGAGCTAAAAGTTATTTCACCTGTCAACAGTGTGGATTGAGTTACAGGAGTAAAGGAACCCTTAACAACCACATGAGAATTCACACTGGAGAGAAGCCTTACACCTGCCAACAGTGTGGAAAGAGTTTCACTCAGAAAGGAACCCTTAACATCCACATGAGAATTCACACTGGAGAGAAGCCGTTCACCTGCAAACAGTGTGGAAAGAGTTACAGAGATAAAGGAAACCTTAACATCCACATGAGAATTCACACTGGAGAGAAGCCGTACACCTGCCAACAGTGTGGAAAGAGTTACAGAGATAAAGGAACCCTTAAAATACACATGAGAATTCACACTGGAGAGAAGCCGTACACCTGCCAACAGTGTGGAAAGAGTTACAGAGATAAAGGAAACCTTAACATCCACATGAGAATTCACACTGGAGAGAAGCCGTACACCTGCCAACAGTGTGGAATGAGTTGCAGGAGTAAAGGACACCTTAAAGTCCACATGAGAGTTCACACTGGAGAGAAGCCTTACACCTGCCAACAGTGTGGAAAGAGTTACAGAGATAAAGGAAACCTTAACGTCCACATGAGAATTCACACTGGAGAGAAGCCGTACACCTTACAACAGTGTAGAAAGAGTTGCAGGAGTAAAGGACACCTTAACAGGCACATGATAGTTCACACTGGAGAGAAGCCGTTCACCTGCCAAACTTGTGGAAGGAGCTTCAGTGAAAAAGGAACACTTAAAGGCCACATGAGAATTCACACTGGAGAGAAGCCGTACACCTGCCAACAGTGTGGAAAGAGTTGGAAGAGTAAAGGAAACCTTAAAGTCCACATGAGAGTTCACACTGGAGAGAAGCCTTACACCTGCCAAACTTGTGGAAAGAGCTTCAGTGAAAAAGGAAAACTTAATGTCCACATGAGAATTCACACTGGAGAGAAGCCTTACACTTGCCCTCAGTGTGGAAAGAGTTTCACACATAAAGGAAACCTTAACGTCCACATGAGAAATAAAGGAGAAATAAAGGAGATCTCAAAGTCCACATGAGAATTCACACTGGAGAGAAGCCATTCATTTGTTATCATTGTGGAAAGGGTTTCAGATTTAAAGATAATCTTAAAGGGATTCCCTGGTGTTAAGTCTTGTATGGCTTAATATAACATAAATGATGTATCTTACTGAAAAATGTAGTAAAAAAAAAAAACATTTTACAAAACCCCAAGATAATTAAAAAGTCTATTACATATTTGGACAATGGGCGATGCCATTTTGCTTAATCAAGAGAACCACTGATTGTTTGTTTCTTCCTTTATATTTTCTAATGTTTGTATTTGGTCTCTGAGTGGTGACTGAGGGTCTGTCCTAGGGATGTGTGATGTGTCACTAAACGCTTGATTTCAGAACATGTTGTCGTGTGTTTGGAATTTGGAGGCATCACACATCCCTAACCTGATAGGAGTGCAGTAACAGTGCTTGCTCACTTAGCCCGGTTTCCAGAGATGAAATATGGTTTGGTCTTTCATTTCATTTTTATGTTATTTCACTTTATATTTCCTTTTACTAAAACCCTAAAGAATTGTATGAATATTGCCTGTACTATTGTCTGTACTTCTCACTGAGAGAAAGCACATGCTATGTTTTGGAAAACTTTTTATTGTCAGTACCAGAGCTCACCTACTCCAACCTTGGAGAGACTGTGTATGTGTGTATGTGCGCAGTATTCCATGTAACAGATCAGTATTGGAGGTGGATTATGGGCATCCTAAGAGATGGGTTGACTTGTTGTTCTGGGCAAGCTGGCACCTGCTCCAGACCTGGAAGGTCACGACGTGCCTGATTCCGGGGTGAAAGCGTCAACAAGTGATATATATATGTACATGTGAATCTGATTAACCCCTAGGAGTCTGAGCTGTTTTGGGGCCCTTTAGAAGTTTTGACATGCTCTGACATTTGTGTTTTTTTCAGTTGCTTATAAACACATTTATGGCAAAAGTGTAATTACACTGTATTCGTCACAAACTGGGCTGCAATAATATGTGAGTAACATGTATGTACATGCTTGTATTTTGAGAGAATAATGTTTATGCATGTTTTCTGAAAAAAAACATTTTTTTGTTTTAAAATTAAGGCTTAAAAATTAAGCCACAAAACAAACAATAGATATGTGTTCACAAGATTTTGGACTAATGGGTGTATTTGCCTAGAGTTTTTGCTTCAAACTGATGTGAGAATCATTTAGCCGCCACATTCACATACAACAATATATTAATTTACATTTGGTAAAATACTTTTCCTTTACGGAGACAGTATGCAAGGAGGCGTGAACGACTCATAAATAATGCTCTGAATCACCTGAGATAACAAAAGAACGCATAATGACCTGCATAATGAATGAGCTTCAGGTATGTGACTGAGAAAGCAACAGGACAAAGGAAATATATTCAACAACGGCCTATTATATTTTAAATGATCAAAAGATTTGACTACACTGCAAAAAATGCTCTTCTTATTTAGTTTTTTTTTTCTTGTTTCCAATAAAGATTCATTTACTAGATAAGTAAAAATTTAAGTAGGAAAAAATCAAAATGAAGTGAGTTTTTGCTTCACCCTCTCAAGTCGGTGGTCCCGATCAGCTCGCTTTTTTTATTATCACTGCCAAAGAGACTCAAATAACTTTTTTTTGAGCTTTTTGCAAAATAAAGAAAACAAACTTGATGCGCGATCTGCAGCCTCTCTCTCAAAGACGTTCGTTCAGATAGTCTTCAGAAAATGACCTCTAGCTTAGTGAATACTTGTCTCACAAACATGAGACATATTTCTAAAGAAATGCTGAAATGTCAGGTTTTAAACACTGTAAAAAAAATCAAAAACAAATATTCTGTGTTTATGTAATCTGGTTGAAAGCAGAGAGATGTTAGTCGTTCCTGAGCGGCTCATTATACACTAATGCGCCCACGGAGAGCACGTTCTATTCATAGTTTTCACGTGTCCTCACACGCTTATAGGAACGCCCACCTGGAGGGCAAAACAAGGCTCTCCTCCATTGCCCGCCAGTCATTTTTACCAGGTTTGTAGTCAGTATTAATGCGGTAAGACAGTGATATTAAAATACCAAATTCAATATACACCTTATTGATGTAGCATACTTTGTACAGGAAAGCAGACGGACACAGAATATTAGTGCAACACAAGGTTTCTCGTTAGGTGTTTTCCCCATTGAAACCCATTATAAAGAAAACACCTTGTGTTCATATTCTTGCCTCATCTACTCGCCTGTATATATTATGCCTCATCAAAAAGGTGTAAACTGAATTTGATCTTTTAATATCACTGTTTTAGTACATTACGGCACTTTAAGGGTGGGTTGCAATAAGGATTCTTTAGCCTGTCGTCAGTTCACCTCCGCCTGCGGCTTGATCCGCTCTATAACGGTTTAACTGCGTGTTAATCTGTGTTTAAAATGAAGTGGTGCAACGACTCGATTTAAAATAAAACCCATATCAACAAATCCTTTAAACTTTGCTTAATTTAATCCTTATTGCTGCAGCTCACCCTGTAGTGTTTTTCACGTTAAGCGTTTTAAAAACGTCCCGCTGTTTTCAGTGATTGAAATACTGCAGCAGGTGCTGTACATGGATCATAAGTGCCCAAAACGTGCATCTTGTTCAGATATTTTTGTTTTAAGATGGAGATTTGACAGGCTTGTGCTGTAGTTCTATGGAGTTCTATGGCGGTTTTGCCCTCCAAGGCTCCGCGACAGTCACGTGACTGAAAACTATGAATTGAGATTCAAATACTGAGACTCCGGAGGCGACGCTCACACATCACATCATCTCAAACTAACACATCAAGCACTGCATTCCTACTTCAACTACATCTTTTTGAGACGCGTTTAATAATCCTTGAATAATTCTCCATGAAAAGCTGTTCATTTCTGAAAGAAACGGATTCCACCGCTGAGTGTAAGTAGGTTAAGTTTACTCTGTAAGCATCTGTGAATATTAAATGCAAAAACTTACGCGAGGACGCACTGTAGCTTTCTTTGTTTAAATTAGCTCAAAATTACTGTCAGATGTAATTACCTAGACAAACTATACATCATTTAAAAGATCTAAGACTTAAGCTTCCATTTTTGACCTCTGTTTTATTCTCATATATATTCTCTGTTTAGTCATATAGTGACCGTAATTTGTTAATATGTGTCAGGAGTTATGAATATGAAAACCGCGTCGGTACCTTTGATTGTAATATGAGCGTCAGCTGATCTCATTCATAAAACACTACTCTATTCTCCTCATGAAGACTCAAAACAAAACAACATCCCTCAGGGCTGTTAGTTCAAAAGTGTGCAGATGAGGAGAAATATTGATAGATTCTCATATGTCTGTGTCGAATTTCTATACAGAGAAGTGTTATTATTTCAGTCTGTTGTGTTTTCATAATAGATTATATTTATAATGCAATGCTATTTGAACTTTCATAATTATGCAGAATATTGTACAATTATATATTTTCTGTCTGATTTCTGGTGATTTCTTTGATCCAAAACCAAATGAGATCACAAGGTTATTTAAAACATTTGACTTGTGATATAAAGTAAGTTTGGAGTTTTAATCTCATTAATTGTTGTTTTAATACATTGGTGTAATAAATCATAAATTATGGTTTAATAAATCATAAATTGTGGCAGATGATGTAGATTGTTTTAAGCAAAAACGCACTTAATTTTGATTCCCTGCCCCCAGAAATGTTTACTTGTATAGTAAATTAATCCTGATTTAAGAATTTTAAATATTTGGACTTGAAACAAGAAAAAATACCGAATAAGAAGAGCATTTTTTTTTTGCAGTGTAGTCAAATCTTTTGATCATTTAAAATATAATAGGCCTTTGTTGACTAAATTCCCAATAAAATAAACAATAAAAATATATATTTCCTTTGCTCTGTTTCTCTCTGTCACATAGGCCTACCTGAAGCTCATTCATTATGCAGCTCATTATGCGGGCTATTATGTTCTCTCAGGTGATCTCCAGCATTATCTCCAGTCTTACAAATTGTAAATGAATATATTGTTTTATGTGAATGAGTAGGCTCAATGATTCTCACATCAGTTTAAAGGAAAAACTCTATGCAAATACGCGCAGAAGTCAAAAGTCTTGTGAACACATATCTATTGTGTGTTTTGAGGCCTTAATTTTAAAACAAAGTTTTTTGTTTTTTTTCAAAAACCGTGCATAAACATTTTTCTCTCAAAAATACAAGCATGTACATACATGTTGCTCACATATTATGGTAGCCCAGTTTGTGCTGAATACAGTGTAATTACACTTTTGCCATTAATGTGTTTATAAGCAACTGAAAAAAAAACACAAATGTAAGAGCATGTCAAAACTTCTAAAGGGCCCCAAAAGAGCTCAGACTCAGGTTAATTTGAGCAGTGTGTCGTGGCAAAATTTCAACTACCATTGCATAAAAGATTTTAAAATGTGTACAAATTTCCTGAGATACCTTCATCTGATCGATATTTGAAGGCAGCATATTTGTATCATTTGCACTGTCCCAAAATACACAGTTAAATAAAACAGTGTCTTTAGAACTTTGGAAATACTTTATTTCCTTTCCAAACCTTTCTCAAAGTCCTTGTAGCAGTGTTCTGAACTCTTAAAGTCCAAACTTGATGTACATTGGTTGAAGCATCGTCCAGATGTCAATTTCCATGTCAGTGGGTGGGATTACATTGGCTCTTATTCCAGGTGCGGTTTCCACCTTGTGTGCACAGTTTCCTGGATGAATAAGGAGACATATAGGACATGTGTGTGTATGTAGAGATTGTCTTTCTCTTGGAGCATTTCTTTGTTATTGCTGTGCTCTAGCCAGAACCGGTTTAGTGGCCCTAGACAGTCCATGGTCGTTCATACCTTCATTTCAGGCATGGAGGGCAGAGTTTAACAATGGGCAACTGGTGATGAATGGGGCGTTGATCAATGGGGCGTTGATGTCCTCATTCTGGCAATGATTACCAGTCGTTTTAGTTGGCGTGAGGGTCCTATCAAATCCTTCTGTCTTCTTAATCTTAATTCTTCTTTATTCACACCAACCAACGCAGCAAAGCCTAAGTGCTGTTTGCAACCGGCCCTCCTGTCACTTGGATTTTCTGACATACAGGTCCTTCTAAAAAAATTTGCATATTGTGATAAAGTTCATTATTTTCCATAATGTAATGATAAAAATTAAACTTTCATATATTTTAGATTCATTGCACACCAACTGAAATATTTCAGGTCTTTTATTGTTTTAATACTGATGATTTTGGCATACAGCTCATGAAAACCCAAAATTCCTATCTCAAAAAATTAGCATATCATGAAAAGGTTCTCTAAACGAGCTATTAACCTAATCATCTGAATCAAAATTACACCTGCAAAAGATTCCTGAGGCTTTTAAAAACTCCCAGCCTGGTTCATTACTCAAAACCGCAATCATTGGTAAGACTGCCGACCTGACTGCTGTCCAGAAGGCCATCATTGACACCCTCAAGCAAGAGGGTAAGACACAGAAAGACATTTCTGAACGAATAGGCTGTTCCCAGAGTGCTGTATCAAGGCACCTCAGTGGGAAGTCTGTGGGAAGGAAAAAGTGTGGCAAAAAACGCTGCACAACGAGAAGAGGTGACCGGACCCTGAGGAAGATTGTGGAGAAGGACCGATTCCAGACCTTGGGGGACCTGCGGAAGCAGTGGAATCATTACATTATCATTACATTATGGAAAATAATTAACTTTATCACAATATGCTAATTTTTTGAGAAGGACCTGTATATATACCATAGTTGTCTTCCTATTATGAAAGCAACCTTCAAACACCTGGCTCACATATCACCACATTCCAAGTTCTTTTTCTGTAGGACACAAATCTTCTGCTTGTCATTCTGAAGGACGCTCACAAAGTCAGCATACTTGAAACGTCAGCACACATTTGAACATAATAGTGTCTTTGCATTAGCCTTAAAACTGCTAATTTTTGAATAATAATATCTTCTACACACGTCAGTGTTAAATTAATTTTTTCATTTAATCATTCATTCAAAAGATTAATTCAGAAATGGTGAATCATCCATTAAGTAAACAAGTATTTATGGACACTCTGAATAAATACATTTTATTTTATTGTGAGTGTATACAAATAGTTTTTTGACTGATATTTAGCATACCTAATAAAACATATAGCCTGCATGTTTTTTCAAAACCCCTGTTAGCATAATTACAAGGCATTAAAGTTAAATAATTTAGCATGACCCCGATTTCGTCCACTTGCCATTCTCAAGTAAAAAAATCTGGACGTTGAATGTGCTCTTTCATATGGTAATGATATTAATTAGGGGGCATTTACACGGCGGATATCTGAAACCATTCAGCTGCGCACAATTTCAAGATCATTTGCGATTTATTTATTTCACATGCAAAAGAGAGGCTTACGTGATCTTAGTGATCTTAGATCAAATGTAAGACATTTTAAAAATGAGGCCCCAGGGGTGTTCATTTAACGGGTGATTTTTCTGTAGTTTTTTGACACAATCCAGTATCTTGATCATATCCAAATGCTACAGAAATCCATGTTCATTCTATGAATAAGTTACATATTGGTCAGTTCTCACCCAAAATGGATAATACTGTCCCATAAAACAGATTAAACCACAGATTAGACCTTCTTTCTACTTATTTTTTTGGTGCTCTTATAATTTATAATTGTTTTGTACTTTAATTATAACATTAAGTAACATGTCTATTTTGATTGCTGTAACATTCTAGATTAATAAACAAACTGTGATCAACTTCATTTTCCTGGATTTTAAGAAATCAACAAAGAGGTGTCTAAAATTTCTCTAGTGGACCCAGGAAGTGACTAAGGAACTTTTTTAAAGCAAGTAAAGGTCACTACAATGACATTCACTTTGCAAAGCGAGCCACCACAACAAAGGTCATTTCTGTACGAAGTGAAAATATGAAAATGTCTTTATTTGATTTAGTTTACGTTCTCTATTCCCTTTCCTAATAGTACAATTCTCATGATCAATATCTAATATTCTAAGGATAGATAGATTACCATTATAGCCTGGCTCCGCCCTCCTACGTACTACCGCTCAATTTTCATTTTCCTTCTCCTTCAGTACTCCGTCTGGGACTGCGGTAGGGACTTTTCTCCAAACTAATTTTTACTGATCCAATCAGCGAACAGATGACGTTGTTGATGTCGTGCGCTAGTTTGAGTTGTAGTTCAGTAATGGCGGTGGAGAAAGATGCGAGCGAAGCCATTCATTCCGTTGTGGCACCGCTGCCGAATATCCAGAAGTTAAAGCAAGAACAATCTTTGCTTAGTTTTGTTGGTGGCCATGATGTTCATGCCAGCTCGCTCCGTTAGTGGTGAAGGAATTGGCTGAAGCCTTATTCGGGCGGTAATCATTAACAGTGGTGATTTTATAAAAGCACGTAAACATTTGAATTTGGCCGTTATTTACGGCAGCATTTATTCTTATCATACCAGAAGCATATGACATTATTTATAGTATACAATCATGTTATGGACCACGAAAGCAGCGCGTTCCCGATCACAAAACTCTGCCCTCCACCGTGAATAAATCCCCATCCAAATGCACAAGTTTTAAGGTTCATCACTGAGATAGTGTGCACATTTATTTACGAACTTCCATGTGAGAATCAAAGGCGAACGGCGCATGACACACGTCACGACCAAACGTTAGCGATTGGTTATGGCAGATCCAGAGTGACTCTTGGCAGATCCAATAGTTTTAAACTTCAACAGAGTTCCCGCCTTCAAGGAAGTAAATGCTTGTCAATGGAGAGTGGCCAGACTCTCTGTAAAAATGAAATTGTATATTCAAGTATGTATAATCAGGCTATTACTATTATGCATCAGTTAAAATGTTTTACCGTAGGATATTCTTCATTACCTCGCCTGATGGCATATTTATGTTCAGCCAATCGATTCAGTAATCCTCTCTTGTGATATTCTGTATCTCTTTTTTGTATCTCTGCATCCCTCAGTTTTTTATGCTTTGTAAACTGATGTTAAATAAACAACTTTTACAAACTCCAGTGATGGGCATTCATATTTAAATGACTCATTAGCCAATGGTTTGCAAATATATCATGTTATGACTTTACTTGTTGACGCACATGATTATTACCTCATCATTTACACAACTAATAATGCATTTATTAATAATTTATTGGCTAGAAGTTGAAAAACATGGCTTTGGCTCATTGTGGTAATTAAACAACTCATTAATAAAATAAGTTATTAGGGAATTAAATTATGATGACATTTAATGAATGGCAATAGGCCTTAATTGCATATTAGTGCGCCCATATTGTAAAGTGTTACCATTTATTTTGTGACCAAAGAAAAAAGAATTTGAAATGGTCTCATTTGTCAGAAAAAAACTAACTCTGGTCACCAACTAAGTTTCAAAATTTGAGTTGGTATAAAGTAGGGATGCACCGAATCCAGGGTTCGGGTTCGGATTCGGCCGAATATTGGGCTTTTTGACTGGGTTCGGTTTCTGCCGAACCTCAGAATTTTTTTCCACCGAACCCGAACACTAGGCTTGCACTATGCGCGCCCCGCTGGTCGAACGTAATGACGCCGCTGTTGAAAGTGAAAATGGAACTCATGAACAGAAAACGTGGCAGTATACTTTAAGTCAAAAGAAGGCGATTCAAGTTGAGCTACGCGTTCAATTTGCAATCCCGATTTGTCTCGTGATGACAAGGACCCTAAACAACAGCCGCTGTTATAACATTTGCATATGAAACATCCGAGAGAATACGAGTTGTGCATTAAGGAATCTACAGACAGCAGCCAAAATGTATTTTATTTTACCTTGCAAACAGCCTATAGATCTATAGATCAGATAAAATATAAATAAAATTAATAAAATAGGCCTACACTAAATATTTTTCACTTAAATAATTACCAAATTAAGATGACAAAACGAAAATACACTGAATCCGTAAGCTTGAAGAACCGGAATTAGGTAAATAGGTAGATAATATAGGCTACTATATATCTTTACATATACTATTCTCTTAAAACCATCATTTCGTTATTTTTACTAACCCAAATAATGATTCATCCGCTAGGTTGCACGGGAGGGGGAAAAATAGGTTCCTTCCACTTAAGAGTTGAGCTCTTTTTATTAATATATCTCTTAACATAAATACTATTTTCTACTTTAAAAAAATAACTTCGTTATTTTACTAACCCAGTGTTTTGTATGTGAATGCTGTTTCACGTGAATAATACCACAGGAGTGAAACACAAAGCTTTGTTTAGCCTAGAAAGGAAATAATGGTCAGAGAGCTCTTTTTAATTCTGTTTTGCGATCTGTATCTGGTCACTCGATTTTCCGTGAATTTGAACAATAGGCCTAGTCCATTTTATCCCAATGGACATGGACATCTCGTTTCTTTTCCCAAATCTTCACTTGCGTCGCACCCATGTTCGCAGGGGATTATAAACGTTTCTTCCTTTCGTTTGCTTATAATTAAGTCTATTATAACTTCACATCCTTTACTGTGGGAAAGTATAAAAAACACTGTAAGACGAATAGCCTTTTACTTCAAATTTTATTTAACACAGTTTGTTCTTGTTATTAAACTTGGTAAGGCGCGTCAAGTTTGGTTTATTTGAATAGCGCATTTCACACACACACACACGCCGGTGATTTTAGTTTCGTTTTCTCTGGCAGTGAATAATCAAACATTGTCTAAATGTCTTGACCCTGTGGAAAATAAAATCCACTCTTCAGACCTTTTACAACAAGTGTTGCTTTGCAACATCAGTAGAACATATGATGACAAAGATATTCAAGAAGGTGTCTATTCAGTGTCCCATTCCTCTCAAAGCGCAGAGCGGTATATGACACATCTTTGCGGGGAAATAGTATGAATCAAATATTTTTCTAACTAATATTTAATTTTCATATATTCTTGAGGTTACCATTATTTACTGATAATCGTTTAGATGTTTTATAGGCTGTAGTGTGTTGTTTCACTGACGGAAGTGCTAAAATAAACACGCATGCTTATGGATGTTTCAGCCTCAAATGATTTCAAAATGTAGGCTATATATCTGGCATAGACTACAGTATTTAAAATAGCATATATGCATTAGTTACATTCTCAATTTAATTTACAGAGCAATCCCTGCTAAGTTTTTAGTTTAACTAATACGCTGTCAGACTCGCAACGGGGGCGTGGCATCATCACGATGGTGGCGCTCCATCTTGATGTCGGCACAACCCTAGCGCGCGCCTCCTGCGCTCTCCGTTGGGTTGTTCTTTGAAACAACAGAGGACGACTCGGGGTAATTTTTCTATAAACCATCATGAAATAGCGTCGAGAAGAACATACACGACAATGTTTACTTTAGTAAACTTGACCAAAACAGTTAATGGCATCCCTACACTGCTGTGGACGTTGTTAACTTCATTAATGTGTTTACTTTGATAATGGACTGCGGATGGGAGTAGGATTCGGTATTCGGATTCGGATTCGGCCGAATCTTGACCAGTGGATTCGGTATTCGGCCGAACCCCAAAAATCTGGATTCGGTGCATCCCTAGTATAAAGACATCTATGTGTAAGATCTATGCTTGATATTTATTGGCAAGAATAAGAGCTGATGAGAGGAAAAGTGCTAATCACACAGTGCAATTCTGTGAAACAGTTTGCCGTGGAAATGGTTAATGTCATTGCAGAGCTTTAAACGCATTCCTGAATCCTGGAAGTTGAAGAGAGGTAACCATGTGATCGGCGTGTGTGTACGTGAGGTAAATCTAGAAGAGTCTGCAGAGCTACTCCTCCCCGTTCACAGCAGAGACAAAAATAAACCACAGCAAATGAGAAAATGAGTACAGTTGGTTTTTTCAATAAGGTTAGAATATAAAATCTACCTTCTAGAATAAAATACTGCATTCTTTGTCAGACAGAAATGCACATTTGACAGTAAAACGGTGGAATAAATTCCTGTTATCAACAATAATAACATTTGTATGTTAACTCCTAATTTATGTAAGTGTCAGGGTCTGGTTGTATAAAACACACTCGAAGATGAAGAATAAGGTAATTAGTAATATTTAATAAATCCACACAGTGATCCACTAGAACAGAGCAACATACAACACATCCAATAACGACAAAACCGGACAATGAACTGAGAACAGAACCAAACATATATACAGGTGAGGATGATGAGTGCACAGCTCAACGTAATGAGTGACCAAGACGAAACACAACAAGTCCAAACTAACCTGACTGTGACAATGTCATTTCAGTATCTGCAGTTGAGTGTGTGTATAAAAGGTTCTCAGACATAAACACATTAAACCGCATGGCTTTAATACGGAGCGCTTCATTGATGCCTTAGATACGGGAACGAATGCGTATTATACAGAGTGGTTGGCAACCCCAGCGGTGCGACTCACAACAGCACCGCATCATTTATGGGCATTTCCATATACTGCCCGTGTTCCTGAACCTGTTATTGAAGTACACATGTAAACAATCACCAGCCAAAGAAGTGTGTTATTAATGATGCATAAATGTGTGTGAGAGAATCTTACTTGGGCATGGCAGTTTCAAGTCTATGAATTGTGGGAGGTCCAGTTTCGGAATAATGTTTGTAATCCATTGCTGATACTGTGAGATGCGGGTGTACACATTGGGTACGTCGGGTAAACCACAGCCAATACCCCAGCTGGTGATGCCAAACTGAACCCATTTTGAACAGAGCCGACTCATTAATGGACCTCCAGAGTCCCCCTGCAGACAGGAAGAGAGAGAAATCAAGTATTAGATGTTTAAAGATACGGTAAATCTTGAGACATTCAGGAAGACACTGTATACAGTAATGAGTGATAAACATCTTGTTCACTGCATGAAAAGTGGGATTTTCGTCAGTATGTGGCACTGTAGATTGCCGTGGAACTTCAGGTTTACGACTGTGCGCGGCAATTTGCAGGCAACACCGAAAACTGCCGTAAATTGTCGTAAATTGACGTGGGCCTTGCTTGGCAGTTGTCCCCCCATGACCCCCCCTCCCCTTAATTCTAGGGGAGGCTTTATCATGTAAATGAACATGCTGTGAGCTACACAAATGCAAATCAGAGTAGCAGCAGGGGGAGTTTTATCTAGGTTCTGAATTTTTTTAACTAAAACAAGTTTAAAGTTTAAGTTAAAATGTTAACTTAAATTTAAGTTAAATGTACTCGTTTTAGTTCACATTACTAAATTTTTAGGGCAACCAGTTTGCTCCAATTTTTTAAGTAGATTCAACTTGTCCGGGCTCACAGTGTAGATTAATTACTCTGTATGTCATTAGCAATAACCAATGTTATGTAAAAAAAAATAAAAAATACAGGACAGCAGTTCATGTCTTCAACCTTTAGAGAGGTTATTTGATGCAACAAGACAATGAACCAAAGCACACAAATAAATCAAGTAAAGCATACAGTTTACATACCAAAATAAAATTTTCCACCCTGCACTGTGAATCATTTTTTAAATGGCTATTAATCATAAATGTGAAAAGTACAAGTTTGTGTGTTTTTCTGTAATTGTCATTTAAATTGAGCTCACACCACATTTTATGAATTATCAATGCAGATTTTCAAGAGGTGGTTTCCTGGACAGGGTTTAAATTATGCCAAGAGTAGGCCTTAATCTAGTTAATCGCGAGTTAAAAAATTGTTGCCTGGAGCAAAGATTAAGCACAGATTACTAATGCTGCCTTCACGTGCTATCGGAATTATCGTAAATACGAGTTTACTTGGTAAAAATTGCACATGAACGCCCTCTGATGTCGTGTTTACCACTGGGAAGTTCGGAAATAATTTTGATACCCCAATTCCTGAGATGGGCGTGTCATAAGCTTTAAACATGGTGGCGGGGAGAACTAGACTGCTGTGGCAGGTGTGGTTTTATTGTTTTTTTTCCAAAACAGCTAGGTCGTCTTGTCTTGACATTAACGTAGTACATATTTACATGTAAGAGTAATCATATGAAGTGTATTGTATGTGTGGTACACAGCGAAAATAGCCTGCATTTGACTGAAATTACAGAATCAGCAGAAAGCGGACTATGTGGAATGTTTATGGTTGTCGGTGCATGGGAGACTACAAATGATGATGGTTTTAATAAGATTTTCCCAATAAGGCAAGAATAACCTGGTGTCCACCATGATTCCTGTTCACTCCGACAACAAAGCACTTGAATGCAACAAGCTCGTAATCACGACTTCTAAAGTGGGAATTAGAAAATTTCCGATAGCATGTGAAGGCAGCATAACACCTGGACTATGAGTCCTGAACTAAAATAAACTGGATTCATTTACAGTTTTATCTAATTGCTTACACACAATTTCTGAAAATATGGCTCCATTTCTTGTAACTCTACACACAAAACACACAACATGCAAAACATAAGACATCGCTTGCAAAAGCAACACTTTGTGCAAAACTATTTTAACTCTTCCAAAAATGTTGTTTTTGCATATATCTAACTACACACAAATATGAACAACTGAAGAATTTACAGTTGAACTGAATCAACACTGAAGTCACTTGAGCTGAATATTGACACTATTTTGGCTTGTTAGAGCCGGTTTACAGCAGAATTTGTTTTTAACTTGTTACTGAAGCTGCTATGAAACAATATATTTTGTTGTATGCATATTCTTTCTTTCTCAAACCTTATTTTTGATTTCTAAGTGATCAATTTATGTATAAGTGTTTTCACACATGATCATTGGCTGTATGGGTCCTCAGTAAATTAATGTGGCATTTAAATGGCAAAAGTTATTCTTGTCTCTATAACTTATGGCTTCCTAAAGACACGTTTATGTGTAAATAAAATATTAATAATATAAATAAAATGTATATCAAAACATATTTTAAATATAATGAAGTCATTTTATTATAGCACTCATCAGATGTTCCTGGAAACAAAACAGAGACAGAACAGTATAAACAAACTATACAACAAACTAAACACCAAATTACAAAAACATTATTATGTGAAAGTGAATAAAGTTGTGTGTGTGTGTCACACCGTGTTGATATCACAGAGTTTATGCACACCGCTTGCTCATTTGTATGCGCGCACATCTCGCGAGATATTCCTCATAACAATGACCTCGCATGTGATTGGAGGAGCCCGACGAGCTTCTCGCCCTCGTCCAATCACGTGCGAGTTCAAGGCCATGATGCGTACAAGACGTGTTTTAAACAGACGTGTTTTGGACTCTTTTTTTTTTACATTTTCTGTGTTTTTGCTGCTTTGCGTGATCAACATGACAGGACGCCGCCTCGCCTTCAGCTCTCCTTCAACTCCTCTGAATGGACGCGACCAACCCCTTTCAGCCAGTCCGCTGACCGATGAGAAGAAACTGCTGAATACGAACAACTGAATGAGAAGTTTGATGTAATAAACTCCAGGTTGCTGTCCATGGAGGATAAGTGGGCTGCTTTTGAGTCGAAAAACCGCTGTGCTGTGGAAGAAAATAACTCCAAGAAGAGAAGACGAGTGCACAATCCCAAGAGTGCGGTAAGAATATTTTTATGTATAACGTTAAGCGTAATATTATTTTTAAAGTACCCCACGCTAAAAGTAACGTTTGCAGAACCAGTTTGCGTTTTTATATATAAGCGTCTTTTGTCTTGTATTTTTCAGGAGGCTGTCCGGCGTCTTCACAACTCTGAGGCAAACTTTAGGCGCCAGAGCATGGGTTATGTAACGTTACGATTGAAAGAATATGCTTTTATTCAGCTGTATAAGGAAATGGATGCGTTAATAGATCCGAACTTATAACTGCACATTTTGTTTACACAGACTATCCTCGCCTCATAACGAAGCCGTGAGCTCTTATCTGCTTGGAGCGATTTCCGCGAGTCCAGATTTAACCGCTGAACATGAGGACATTGTGTGTAAGTATGACTAATGTTTTTCTCATTCCTTGTTTAATTTTACCGTGACTGTTTTTATTAATACCAGTCTCATGTAATTGTTTTCCAGCTGCCTGTAAGACGTATTATGAATCGATACGCCGGAGCTTCAGATACAAACAACCTGAACTTACATCGCAGGCGGAAACTGCGAAGTTTAGCTCGGAGTCGATCAAGAAGAAAAAGGGTAAGATTTATTATATTAGAACCGTTTTTTGTCAATGTGAGTATTTTTCAGGTTGCTTATTGTCTTTATGGATTGTATTACAGTTGCTGGAAGCAAGACGAAGTGTGCTGGCTCCGGATGAGGTGGACATTTGGAAGTCCGCGACCATTGAACCATTGACCATTGAACATGTCTGACGAGGAAGACGGCGTTGTTGACGGTGTGTCTGGATGGATTGTGCGGCCACCGCCCTCTCGCAGCCCGGAGCTCACCGAATTTTGTAACACTTTGCAATCCAGATTAGAGGCCACACCGAAGTACAGGGCGACTCACCATATACGCCTGTGTTCCCCTAATGTGTTGGGCGTTTTTGGAGGACAACATAAAAGCTGCACTGTACTATGTGTTTGACAATAAAGCTCTTTCTTTGAATGAACAGCTGTGTGTGTTTATATATTAAGCTCTTTCATTGAATAAACGGCACGGTCCGTATAATTGTCCCATATATTCTTTGATGGTATGAATAGTGTACTTCATAGCACTAATATAAAACATAAATTATTACAACATAAATTATATATTTATTTTATATTATTATTATTATTGGGGTTTACATTTATAATGAGCCAGGGGGGCCAATCATGATTGGTTTGCAGTGATCTGCCAACCAATCACGAGGGTTTATTCTTGTTTAAAAGTTGTGGCCTCAGCCAATACTGAGTGAGTAAATTCAAGTCTGGCCGTTGACTCTCTGGTTTCGCTGCTATTCATATGCAAATTAGAGGCGTCGCACCTCTGCGCGGTCTCAGCGGGGGGCTCTCCACCTACGTCATGGTTCGTTTACGACAATTTGTGGCACAGACGAACGCGACGTTCGCTGCCTCTAAATTGTCGAAAACTGCCGAAAATTAGGGAGATTTCCGGGAGTATACAGGCGTTTATGGGGTCGAAAATCCCACTTTTCATGCAGTGGTTGTTGTACACAGTATGCGTCTACACCACCACCAGGAACGCCAGCACAAATCATATTCTGAGTGATCTGTATATTATGGAAGGCCAACAGGGCCAAAACGTGTGAAAATTACATGTAAACACGTAATTACGTGTTTACATGTCATTTATGGGTTAACGTGTAATTATGCGTTAACACGTTATTACGTGTTGTCACGTGAAAGACGTGTTTACACGTTATTATTGGACCGTGGAACTTTAGCACCACCTATTGGTGTAAAACAGAGCCAACAGAAAAACATTGAACAATGCCTTTTCAGAGCATTTTTTTTTTTTTTTACAACAATATAAAACAGGCAATAGAAGACACAATAAGCGTGCATGTATAGAAAACAACTCTGTTCATGCATTCCCTCAACAGGCACACTCATACAGCCTCTCGGTCACAGTTCGTTATTTGGTCATCCAAATCAGCATCTGTCATGCTTGTGAACGCTGAACTTTTTATTTGCTTTCTTTTCTTAGTTTAGGATTAGTCTGAAACCGTTAAGTAAGACTCTTTTGATTATATTATTTTCGTTTCTTTGGCACAATCCAGTTTTCCCATTGTTCTCCCCAGATCCTATTTTTATGTATATTTGTTTTTCTTTATATTCATTATGAGTTTATTCATGTGTGGTTAATTATTGGGTTCCATATGTATTAAATAATTGTTTAATCGCCGTTATTTGTGTGGTCTCGTTTTTCTCCTCTCACTCACAGTGGTCATTACTGGTGGTAACCAGAACTGGGTTTAAAATGTTCCCCTTCTTAATCCCAAAAGTGTTAACAGCCAAAGGAGGGTCGTAACAATATGCAAAAAGAAAGAAAGAAAGAAAAAGTAATCACCAGTGGCTTGAATTAGTAATAATTGAAATCAGACAATGTCTTCCTTACAATTAAATTTTTGTAAAATCATACAAGGAATACACCCACAAGGAAGAGATTATGCCATATTTTCCCTCGCCAATATTTTTGAAATATTTGCTATTACACTCCAGATCTATCTATTCAGTTTCCTGCTAAAGTGGCTCTTCCCGTGTGCATTACCCTTCCGTCAATGTCGTTGGTTTATGATGGCTAATGAAGTAAGCTCAGCAGTGCTTGGGGCACTATTTCATGAATAATTCAAATGAAACAAATGTCTTGTGTCACCTTGACACTGCCTGTCGTAACTGTTTGTAATCATTGTCATGACTATTAATGTGGTGGTGCGCACCTTCGTTTTATTGTATTTATTCATGAGATTGTGAACGAGTGCTTACCAAATGGTTACGATGATCCTACGTCATCTACCGTCAATCTGAAGACTAGGTGCGCGCGGCGCGCCGTGATGTACTTCATTCACGGGAATCCAAATCCTCCACATCAGCATTTCAGCATCTTTTCCAAACGATATTACACTTCTTTCCTGGTAATTGGTGAACAAAAAGCACAAAACACACTTCCGGGTTGAATATAAACACTGTTAAACATATTGCGAATGGCTTGCATACGTTGAAAGCAGGTTTTTATTTACTTTATTAGTAGTTTGTCAAGAGTTCGGTGAGGCTGAGCACATGGTTAGCATAGATGCTTTGCGATTAGCACACCAGCAGGCCGTAATAAATGGTCAAAATAGCGATGCAAATCGAAACAATAAGACTTGCTGTTGTTTCATGAGTTATGCATTATCTTCAACTTACATATTTGGTCAGTTAACCCCCCTGTGATGTCTGTTAACTGAGTTATGTTACATTTGGCTGAGTGAAACCCATTACATTTTGTTCCAAGAGAGGACATATTTAATTTGTAAAGTTATTAAATAATCAATGTAAAAAAAAATAAAAAAATTAAAGTCCATGAAATGGGTAATTTCATGTCTTGTCAGAATTGTGACCGTTGGTATGGTGTTAATGCATTTACAAAATGACAGACCCCCAGCAATTTATAGGCTGGATGAAATAGTTGTAATTAGTGTTTTTTTATTTTTATTGACAAAGTAGTAAACATTGTCTGGCTCAGATTTAAAAAAGAACAAAATAGCATTCCTATGCAGCAGTACAGCACAAATAATAAAATGAAATGATGACATAAATTACAGTAAATTGTAAGGAAATTATTACAAACTTAATTATAAAGTGAAGTAAATAAGACAACTAGTAAAGATAGTTAGATAGACCTAGATAGTGACACAAGGCAGAGATTACAAAGACAGTGAGCGAGTGTCACGCGCATGTGTGTGCGTGCGCGTGCGGTCGCCCGCCATCCACACAGAGACGAAATACTGCTAGTAAACAGCGAACAACGCTTTTTCATTTCTTATTCGCTGCTCTAAACAGTGGTTGCTTGTGGCAACACAGCACAACTTCCTGTGTTTGCAATGCATTCTGAGCAGCGAAGAAGAACCGTGCAGTGGTTAGGCAAAGCTCGCGGTCATAACTAGTGCTGCGTCCCAATTCGCCTACTTATACTACGACCTAAAAATATGTACTCTTTTTGTGAAGAAAAAGTACATACTTTTGAGTGTGTAGCAGAAGGGTATGCAAGCTTTGGGACACACTACTTCGTCATCTTTAACGGACTCTGTCACTCAAATCCTTTTACCTAAACTTCTCTACTTAGCCGTCAGACTCGCACAACCGTTATGTTTGTAGTTTTTTAACACTTTTATCCGCGTTTGTAGTTCTAATCGAATCCTCGGGCCAACTCGCAATGGGTTGTGGGCAATATCAGCCGCTAGTGTGCTTCGATCTGCACTTCGAATTCTGACCATCCAGGTATCTTTGGAATTCTCATTTCAACATACTACGATTTGGGACATACTAATTCTATTTTCGAATACTATTTACTGTAGTACGGATAGTATGCGAATTGGGGCGCAGCATGGGTCTTGTTTAAGAAAATGGTATCGGATCGGTACATGGATTCAAGTGGTCGCCGACACCGATGCCAGAATTTGTTGTTGTATCGGTGATATTTCCGATACTAGTATCGGAATCGGAACAACTCTAGTTCATATATACCTAGCTTTGGCAATATTGTATGATTTATATTCATGCTAATAAAGCAATTTTGAATTTGATAGAGAACTATAGACAGAAAGAAAGAAGGATAGATAGTGAAATGGACGGATGGATAAATAGATAGACATAGACAGACAGACAGATAGATGGACAGATAGATAGATATATGTATCTATAATATTGTAATTCAATATAGTAATATAGTAAATTAATAAACAAACACAGGAAGCCATAACATCAGCATTCTTTCCTAACTGTACTACTCTTCTTTCTAGGCAAACTACAATGGCGCAGAGACAGTTTCTTTCTGATTGTAATAGGGCATTTCGGGAGTGCACCCGTTTGGCTCAAACAGATGATCAGGATGCTATTGAAACAATAATTACAAGGTAAGTGGTCTTGCTTTGTGGCACTGTGGACACCCAGTATGTCCCCTAACGTTTCCTGGCCTTTGGTGTTTATAGATGACTAGTTAACATTGATTGCCCTGTTTTCTTGTTAAATTTTGTTTAGAATGGAAACAATGTCACGGAGCCTTGAATGGGCAAGAGGGAGACTTGTTGAATCCCAATTAGCCAACGAATTGTTACATTTAATTGGCGAGTTTGTGGCAGACGTTCGGCAGCAGCAACAACAACCTGGTGGTATGTTTTTTAATATGAGATATGCAGAAGTGGATAGGCTGGACTATTATCGAAAATCTGATGGATGCAGAAATAAATCTTTCGTATTAGAGGTTTTAATGTTCACTGTAAAGGAAGGAAAAATATAAATAATGCAGTTCTAACATAAAATAATCTTACTTGGATAAAGTGAACTGTCAAAGTAAATTGTTTTCTATTGCAGCCTCCCTTGGTTATCAAGCTCCACACGTTAGGGGACATAATGGGCATCCACAATGTCACATCACCACTGAACAGTTGCAGTTTTTATTGTCTCTTCAGTTCACAATTCCTCAGATAGCAGACATACTGGGCACTTCAAGTCGCACAGTGAAACGACGTCTTAGGTAAATATAGATTTTCCTTTTGTACACAAGTGCACTGTCATCATTTAGTTTAATTGCACAATGATAATTGTCAGCCTGACTTCTCTCCTTACAAACTGAAACATGAAATTCTGTTTTTAAAGTGTAAAATAAATCAATGTTACACTTACAATGTTACAATGTTAAACTAATTTTTTTAAATGTTTGTTGGCCTTCACAGATCATTCAATCTATCTCTGCGTGGCCGCTTCACAAACATCTCTGATGAGGAGTTGGATGAAAGAGTTCAACAGGTGGTCTACAGCAATGACTTACTGGGTCCCGAGGCTGTACGAGCAAGACTTTTTGGAGAAAGCTAACGAAGGGGTGTTCGTCAAAGTATGCTCCGGACCAACCCCGAGTTGCAGGGCCAAATTCTTTATGGCATCTGGATGGCAACCACAAGCTCATTAGGTGAGTTATGAGTTTATTTCATTATTAATTTTACTTGGAAGCTAAAACCAAGCATGATGGGCACATTTAGTTAATACATGGAAATTATTAATTTCGATTTCAGTCGGATGTAGTTTTGTTTTTCAGCCCATTATGTCTTTTTTCTGGTTGTTGAAAGCCAGCTTGTTGATTGTTCAAAAACATAATGTTACTTCTGAAATTTGTTTTGAATAATTTCTCTTCTATATATGCATTCCATACATTCTTATGTCAGGGTATTAATATTTAATTTCATTTTCAGGTGGAGAATTGTTATTCACGGGGCTATTGATGGCTTTAGCAGACTGGTCACATTTTTGGAAGCTTCAAACAACAACAGAAGCAGCAGCACTGTGATGCAGAAGTTTGTTGAGGCTGTTGACCAGTCTGGCGTGCCATCAAGAGTCCACAGTGACCAAGGTGGAGAGAACAATGCTGTTTGCCTTTTCATGGAGGTTTTTCGAGGTTCTGCCAGGGGGAGTGCTTTGAGGGGAAGGAGCACCCATAACCAACGGATTGAGAGACTGTGGGGAGATGTTTGGAGAGGTGTTGTTAATGTGTACCATTCGCTGTTCACCCTTTTAGAAGATGATGGAACAGTACAGTGCAACAACGAGAGGCATCTTTGGGCACTCCATTACATCTACCTTCCTCGAATAAACCAGGACTTGCATATTTTTATTAACAAGTGGAACCACCACCGCCTGAGAACTGCAAGGTTCATGTTGCCATATCAGATGTTTGTGCGTGGCTGTCTTCGCCTACAGGCTCAAACTCTGACTGGGAACCAGGGAGTGTTTGGTGCTGATGAGCAGCCAGCTCAACTGGACACAGAAATGCCTCCCACATCTCCAGTACCAGCTTTTAACTGGCCAGACAGTGTTGAAGTCCCCTTGACTGAATATGCCCTGAACAACGACCGCTTGGCTGAACTTCAGCAACTTGTTGACCCCTTGGGAGGACCAAGAGACAACCTTGGAGTGGACCTCTTGAGAGAGGTTATTAGGTTCCTCAACTCCCTGTGATATGCTTTTATTGTTGTTTGAACATTGTATGAATGTACAGTATCTCTCTCTCCTTTCCCATTTCTATCACTCATTCATCTTACTCAGGTTTGGTTTTGATGAATGTCTAACATGTTCAGGTTTCCTGGTTTATTTGATTTCCTTGAAATGTTCATAATTTGTCTCCTATAGAATCCTAGTTATTATCCAATCAGTTTAATCATCTTGTGGTTACAGCTTAGATTTTTTGGTTTCATCTCACATGCAGTTTACTTGATATCTGCAACATTTATAAGACAGTGACTTCAAAACTATAGACTTCAAAAATTATTTTGGCGTATTTATTGTGTGGAACTCATTAAATATAAAACAGTGACTAAACTAAACAGTGAAACTTAAAGAAATGGGCAGTTCAGGCCAGACTTTTTGGGACTGTCACTGTATCCCCCAGAGTTAGATAAGTCCATACATACCATTCTCATCTCTGTGCGTGCCATAACTCTGTCTGATGCACCCACCGCTATAGCTTAGCACAAAGACTGAAGGTAAATGGCTCCAGCTAGCCTACTGCTCAATAAGTGACAAAATAACACCAATTACATGTTGTGATGTGTATAGTTACATCGTGTACTAAGACCGACGGAAAATGAAAAGTTGTGATTTTCTAGACCAATATGACAGGAACTATACTCTCATTCCTGCGTAATAATCAAGAGCTTTGAGCTGTCCCATGAGTGCAGCGGCGCAATTATATTATGCAGCGCCTAAAAATAGGCTGACTTCCATCAACATAACCAATATGACAACCTGGTTACACAGAGAACGCTTACTGGGGCCTATTTTTAGGCGCTGTGTAATATCATTGCGCCGCTGCACTCATGGTACAGCAGCAAAGTTCCTTGATTATTACGCAGGAATGAGAGTATAGTTCCTAGCCATATCGGCCTAGAAAATCACAACTTTTAATTTTCCGTCGTTCTTAGTACACAATGTAACTATACACATCACAGCATGTAAACAGGAAAATATTGGTGTTATTTTGTCACTTATTGAGCAGTAGGCTAGCTGGAGCCGTTTACCTCCAGTCTTTGTGCTAAGCTAGGCTAGCGGTGGGTGCATCAGTTATGGCACGCACGGAGATGAGAATGGCATGTATGGACTTATCTAACTCTGGGGGATACGGTGAATAAGCTAAAGTCCCAAAAAGTCAGTGTGTTCCTTTAAATGAACAGTGAAACATTTGTGTTAATTTCAGTGAAAACATTTGAATATAAAATAGCAACTTGTTAGAAAGGAACTCAATAGAAAATAAAACTTAACAAAAATAAAACATTTAGGCCTACTGTAAACCAAACTGGCCTGAACTGCCCATTCCCATTTCCATGGCACTTTTAAATGCTGCATAGTGGTTTTTCACAGGAATTCTACAAATTAATGAACACGTGTTGGCAGTTGGGAACATTGCTAGTTCATCATCAAGTTCATGAAGGAAGGACAGCTCTGGCTGTGTTTGGAATCCCATTGCTGGAATCCTCTCCAATCCTGTGGCAAATATTAAAACATGCCGCAGGGAAATTGGAGCTGCATCTCCACCTGTCCAGAAGTGATAAGAAATATTTATGAATATATAAACTCTTTTCTTTAAGTACTTTGTAAAGCTGCGTGATTCTGGATATTTTTTGTTTCAAATAGAGATCACAATTCTGAACAGACAATTTAAAAAAAAAATGTTTGTTGCTGCAGTCAATTTTAAAAATGTTAAATTAATTTCAATGAACTAATAAAAAAATGTGTTTTGAGTGAATGATTCAATGACTCACTCATAAAGATTTGTTTCATTACTGGATGAATCTGTTTTTGAATGACGATCTTGAATAGTTCAATGACAAATACATTTTCAAGTCACTTGTCGCCACCTGCTGGTGTAATGATGCAATCATTATTTGAAGCACCCAGTTACTTTCAAAAGGTGATTTACTCTCTTTTGATCGCAACTGTAGACATCAGTGTTTATATCCAAACTATTTTCTTTGTGAACGAGCGTACTTGTCCAAGGTGTAACAGACAGATAAATCTTTGTCAAATAGGAATGATATCATGTGGGTGTTTGAAGCAAGATAACAATTTTTTAGCGATTAATTGTGCAGCTCTAGTACATAGTAGTTAAAAAGTGTCACGGGGTGAGGAATCACACGACAAGGCAGGCTAAGTGAAAATTAGGTAGCATAAAGCACTCATAACTGATAGCTCATCTGTGGCTCCACTGATTGCCTCTCTGGCCTCTTCCAATAAACCAGCACTTCCTATCTGGTATGAGAAGGAAGAAAAGGAATGTAAAGCACACATCTGAAGGTGAAACGCCAAGGGCCAGATTTACTAACAGCTTGCACTAGTGCAAACAATCTTTAGGTGTTAAAAATACTGTCAGGATTTACTACAGACTACAGCTAAAAAGGAGTGAACATGCATTTGTGGAAATTTCCCTGTCAGATGCAAATTTTAGAGAGGAGAGTATTTAAATGAATCATGAAGAAATTTCCACTCCCATCAATGTTTTTGGTAAATCTGTCCCAAAGTATTAAGTAATTAACAAACTTGCCTTGCGCAATTTGTCCTGCAACTCTGGGTCTGCCACCTCTTCTATGGAAGGTGCAAGGGGTGGAAGGCCAGATTTGCCTGAAAAGCCGATGGGAGAAGTGGGGAGAAACCCCTCCTTGAATTAGGCAAACTGCCAGCATCTGGCCCGCAAGCCTATACATCCCATTGTGCAGAGCTATGGAGGAAAAACATGTTACAGTTAAGGTCTTGATGCATTACAGTTTATTTGTGATTGCGGTTATTATAGGATACCCAAGTGCCTAATGAAATAAAGTGAATTGAAATGGTAAGATTTAAGATGATTGTGTGCAAAGCAAACATACCTATCATAAACATACCTATTGAGCCAACCCACATAGCAAAATTTGTCTGGCCCACCTCTGGGCCTCACCCTTGCTTCATTTCTGGCCCAGTTCTGGCTGGGTCCCCGGCCCAAAACTGGCCCACACACTGAAAACGGACACAAACAATTTCCTCTTGCCCAGATATGGCCCACACCCTGTAAAATTACTCTTATTTATTGTGTTGGCCCAGATCTGGCCCACACCCTGTAAAACGACATGTATTGTTTTATGTGGCCCAGCCACTGTAAGACAGATCTGGCTGAGTGTCGGCTGGGTCCCCGGGCCAGACGTGGCCCAGAAACTGGCAGTGAAACACAAATTTAACCATTTAAAAAGATTAAGGATTTTTTATTATAAATGAACAAATACACTTTAATATAAACATTTATTAATAAACAAATACACTGTATTTTTTTAAACCACAAAATAACTGTATTATAATTACTGTATATTATTAAAAGAAACATCACTCTCTTTCACTCTCTTTAACACTAAATAATTTCCTTTTGCAAAAGTCAAGTCACTGTTAAATATATAACGCTTTATACAGTAAAGACAGATTCAAAGCAGCTTTACAGGGAGTTCATTAACTGTGTAATGTTCATCAATTATAAAAAGAGTTCATTTAAACTATAAAGTAGCTCTGGAGAAAGTAGTGTTCGTCCAGCTCAGTTCAATTCTCATCCAATAGTGTCAATGCAGGCAGATCAGGTGTCCCTAACTAAGCAAGCCAGAGGCGACAGTGGCAAGAACCCAAACTCCATCAGGTGACAGAATGGGGAAAAAAAACAGGCTTCGGGAGGCCAGTTCTCCACGGGCCAAACGAACGGACATGGTGTGGTTCTGATTCCAGACTGCTTCCCAAGTCAGATTGTGGATTGAGAGTATTTCATTCAGCTCCTACTATTTGAAGATTGGAAAAGATCATGCCAGCATTTGGTGTGATGGGAGTTGAATCTGGCCATTGGGTCTGTAGAACTTGTCTGTTTCTCATGGTCTTTGCTGAGGATCTGTGCCGATGGCTGTTGTGTCAGCGAGGTCTTCTCAGGCGGTTTGTTTCTAGGTCTTGTCTGACATTCAGGGCCGCACTGTGGTCATCTTAGGGTGCAAGTCCACCATCTGATCTGGATATGGACTAGATCGGCTGACTACAGTAACCTTGGGATAAAAATGAGACAGACAGACTAATATTACCATCCTCTTAAGTACATTCTGTGTTATGAGAAATGTTTTCGGTTCTTGACCTAATTTATGGAGTCTAACAATACTTTATGGGATTTGAATTATAGAAATGTGATAGTGTGTTTTGTTCAGGCTAGGTTCATGCATTAACTAATGTTAACAAAATACAACTTTTCATTTGAATAATTAGCCTTCCTAATAATGTTCGGGGCTCAGACTCACTCCAGTTTAAATCTAGATTAAAGACGCATCTCTTTAGCCAGGCATTCACATGATGCATCTCCTAACCTTGTACTCTATAGTTATATCAGTGCACATAATCGTCTTTGCTTAATGCCTTGAACAGCAGCTACGCTAATTATTTTTCTGTTCTGTTTTATCTCGGGACGCCCATCCCAAGGTAACTAGAGAGTCCACCAGCTCCAGTCTGGATCCAGCTTCTCGTAAAGACTTCAGATGACCATCACCTGTGAAGAGACGACTCAACTCCTGCGAGGACTTCAGATGACCATCACCTGTGAAGAGACGACTCAACTCCTGGAGGACTTCAGATGACCATCACCTGTGAAGAGACGACTCAACTCCTGTGAGGACTTCAGATGACCATCACCTGTGAAGAGACGACTCAACTCCTGGAGGACTTCAGATGACCATCACCTGTGAAGAGACGACTCAACTCCTGTGAGGACTTCAGATGACCATCACCTGTGAAGAGACGACTCAACTCCTGGAGGACTTCAGATGACCATCACCTGTGAAGAGACGACTCAACTCCTGGAGGACTTCAGATGACCAACACCTGTGAAGAGACGACTCAACTCCTGCGAGGACTTCAGATGACCAACACCTGTGAAGAGACGACTCAACTCCTGGAGGACTTCAGATGACCAACACCTGTGAAGAGACGACTCAACTCCTGCGAGGACTTCAGATGACCAACACCTGTGAAGAGACGACTCAACTCCTGGAGGACTTCAGATGACCAACACCTGTGAAGAGACGACTCAACTCCTGGAGGACTTCAGATGACCATCACCTGTGAAGAGACGACTCAACTCCTGGAGGACTTCAGATGACCAACACCTGTGAAGAGACGACTCAACTCCTGCGAGGACTTCAGATGACCATCACCTGTGAAGAGACGACTCAACTCCTGGAGGACTTCAGATGACCATCACCTGTGAAGAGACGACTCAACTCCTGCGAGGACTTCAGATGACCATCACCTGTGAAGAGACGACTCAACTCCTGCGAGGACTTCAGATGACCATCACCTGTGAAGAGAAGACTCAACTCCTGCGAGGACTTCAGATGACCATCACCTGTGAAGAGACGACTCAACTCCTGCGAGGACTTCAGATGACCAACACCTGTGAAGAGACGACTCAGCTCCTGCGAGGACTTCAGATGACCAACACCTGTGAAGAGACAACTCAACTCCTGGAGGACTTCAGATGACCAACACCTGTGAAGAGACGACTCAACTCCTGGAGGACTTCAGATGACCAACACCTGTGAAGAGACGACTCAACTCCTGGAGGACTTCAGATGACCATCACCTGTGAAGAGACGACTCAACTCCTGCGAGGACTTCAGATGACCAACACCTGTGAAGAGACGACTCAACTCCTGCGAGGACTTCAGATGACCATCACCTGTGAAGAGACGACTCAACTCCTGCGAGGACTTCAGATGACCATCACCTGTGAAGAGACGACTCAACTCCTGCGAGGACTTCAGATGACCATCACCTGTGAAGAGACGACTCAACTCCTGCGAGGACTTCAGATGACCAACACCTGTGAAGAGACGACTCAACTCCTGCGAGGACTTCAGATGACCATCACCTGTGAAGAGACGACTCAGTTCCTGCGAGGACTTCAGATGACCATCACCTGTGAAGAGACGACTCAACTCCTGCGAGGACTTCAGATGACCAACACCTGTGAAGAGACGACTCAACTCCTGCGAGGACTTCAGATGACCAACACCTGTGAAGAGACGACTCAACTCCTGGAGGACTTCAGATGACCATCACCTGTGAAGAGACGACTCAACTCCTGGAGGACTTCAGATGACCAACACCTGTGAAGAGACGACTCAACTCCTGCGAGGACTTCAGATGACCATCACCTGTGAAGAGACGACTCAACTCCTGGAGGACTTCAGATGACCATCACCTGTGAAGAGACGACTCAACTCCTGCGAGGACTTCAGATGACCATCACCTGTGAAGAGACGACTCAACTCCTGCGAGGACTTCAGATGACCATCACCTGTGAAGAGAAGACTCAACTCCTGCGAGGACTTCAGATGACCATCACCTGTGAAGAGACGACTCAACTCCTGCGAGGACTTCAGATGACCAACACCTGTGAAGAGACGACTCAGCTCCTGCGAGGACTTCAGATGACCAACACCTGTGAAGAGACGACTCAACTCCTGGAGGACTTCAGATGACCAACACCTGTGAAGAGACGACTCAACTCCTGGAGGACTTCAGATGACCAACACCTGTGAAGAGACGACTCAACTCCTGGAGGACTTCAGATGACCATCACCTGTGAAGAGACGACTCAACTCCTGCGAGGACTTCAGATGACCAACACCTGTGAAGAGACGACTCAACTCCTGCGAGGACTTCAGATGACCATCACCTGTGAAGAGACGACTCAACTCCTGCGAGGACTTCAGATGACCATCACCTGTGAAGAGACGACTCAACTCCTGCGAGGACTTCAGATGACCAACACCTGTGAAGAGACGAATAAACTCCTGCGAGGACTTCAGATGACCATCACCTGTGAAGAGACGACTCAGCTCCTGCGAGGACTTCAGATGACCATCACCTGTGAAGAGACGACTCAACTCCTGCGAGGACTTCAGATGACCAACACCTGTGAAGAGACGACTCAGCTCCTGCGAGGACTTCAGATGACCATCACCTGTGAAGAGACGACTCAACTCCTGCGAGGACTTCAGATGATCAACACCTGTGAAGAGACGACTCAACTCCTGGAGGACTTCAGATGACCAACACCTGTGAAGAGACGACTCAACTCCTGCGAGGACTTCAGATGACCAACACCTGTGAAGAGACGACTCAACTCCTGCGAGGACTTCAGATGACCAACACCTGTGAAGAGACGACTCAACTCCTGGAGGACTTCAGATGACCATCACCTGTGAAGAGACGACTCAACTCCTGCGAGGACTTCAGATGACCAACACCTGTGAAGAGACGACTCAACTCCTGGAGGACTTCAGATGACCATCAACTGTGAAGAGACGACTCAACTCCTGCGAGGACTTCAGATGATCAACACCTGTGAAGAGACGACTCAACTCCTGGAGGACTTCAGATGACCAACACCTGTGAAGAGACGACTCAACTCCTGCGAGGACTTCAGATGACCATCACCTGTGAAGAGACGACTCAACTCCTGCGAGGACTTCAGATGACCATCACCTGTGAAGAGACGACTCAACTCCTGGAGGACTTCAGATGACCAACACCTGTGAAGAGACGACTCAACTCCTGGAGGACTTCAGATGACCATCACCTGTGAAGAGACGACTCAGCTCCTGCAAGGACTTCAGATGACACAGCTCTGCATCAACACACACTCATGCTCATTTCTATATACCCTATTCATTAACAACATATATTCTAAGTTAGCTTTGTATATGTGCATTTCTGAAATACATAACATTGACAAATCGTAATTGTAATGTAGACCCATGCATTTTCTGTGAAGCTGCTTTGAAACTATATGTATCGTGAAAAGCGCTATACAAATAAATAACGTGAATTATATGGAGAAAAATCCTGGAATGCTTTCATCAAAAACCTTAATTTCTTTTCGACTGAAGAAAGAAAGACATGGACATCTTGGATGACATGGGGGTGAGTAAATTATCAGCAAAAGTTAATTTAAAAGTGAACTAATCCTTTAAGACATCAATGTATCGTCACAAGCCGCAAGGTTTAATATGGTAATATGGATTCGTATGTCTATGTGTTTTTTACTCTCATAGTTCTCATACTATACTTCTCATGCTACTACTTTTATTCGTTTTTATTTTTAATCATTTTGAGATTTTGCAAAAAGGGAAATAAATTATTTTCTGATTGATGATATAATGAATTTCTATATACCCTAATCATTGTTAACAACACGTATTCTTATTTCACTTAGCCCATTGTCTGTGCCTCAGTTTATTTTATATTGATTAATAATACATTGTTAGCTAACTGTGCTTTGTATATGTACATTTCTGAAATACATAACTTCTCCTCTGATAACGCTTTAAATTGCAATGCAGACGCATGCATTTTCTGTGAAGCTGCTTTGGAACGATATGTATTGTGAAAAGAGCTATAAAAATTAATGTGAATTGAACTGAAATGAACTGAAATGAACTGAATTGAATATGGCTCAAGGTCACCATGATTAATGAAATGCAAGTCAACAAAGTTATAGCTTAACATTCTAAATGTAGAGATACTCATCAAGCTCTGTAAAAATTCACAAAGATATTTTAACTTTATTATTCATTTAGTTAATTTGTCATTTGGCGTTTTTCCTACATGAATGCCATTGTTACTCTTAAATCTGGAGAACATGCAGTTATTAATTATACAGTCATAAACATACTGCCAGTAATCTCAAAGGAAACCGACTACTATGGTCAATAGAACCATTACATTACGATTACAAAAGAACCAGCCGTATGAAGTAATCGTGAGGTTAACAGAAGAGCTGTTTTTACTCAAATGAGTTGTGGTGAGATAAGCAGATGTTATCTCTGAACATTATTTTGCAAGGGAACTTTAGAAACGGTATACATCAAAATTCAGCCTAACAAACTCAGCAATGGTGATAATCAACAAAACAAAAGACTCCTGCTGCAGTACATGCTGGGTACCAGAGCAACACTCAACAATGGTGATTTGGTGAGTTTTGCATGATAAATATTAGTCTATGCATATGTTATAACTTCACAATGTTTCACATCCTTCAGAAGCAGAATCTGCTCACCTCATCAGTATTTCATCACCACTGCAGTCTCTTGCCACCACACTCTACATCTCACTCACTGTACATCAACCATAGATTCACCTCTACATTCACATATTACAGTTAGGATGGCAACTATTATTTAAGCCATTCATCTTAAAGTGCTCTTCCTTGATACAATGTGTTTTTGTAACACTGCTGCACAGATCATTCATTTTATATTAATAAACTCCAAGCACCCAACCAGATGGGACACACTAATCACCGTAATGGTAATCCTTTGTTCAATAAAACAACATCAGCAACACTCAATAAAGCTAAACCTCTAGTAATCATAGTCAAAAAATTACTTTTTTTATAGATTTTGCTTGTGGAAAAGATTCATCAAAACACGCCAGCGCATTCATCGACCCCAGAGGTTTAACTGCTTGTTCCCTGAAATTGTGGAGAATTTACTTCTCATGCACAAGAAAGTATGGTGGATTTACCGCTGAGTAAACATTTCCATCTGTGTCTGGGGCTTTATTGTGTTGGTAAACAGACTGACAAATGGCTGTGCACAAAAGCAGCCCATTTCTGTCTGTGTTAAGAAACCAGACACACCAGGGCACATATTCGTATTCACATTATAAAATCATGTTGTTCACGGATTTGTGCTCTGATGTGAACCATCTGGAAATGCGCCTTTGCGTTCAGTGCTAACTATTGATAGTAATGTAGTCATCGTGTAGTGGGTTGACAGTGATTTATCAGGCTTATTGAAAACCTTATCATCGACTATAAGCGTGATGCATAATTAATGCATTAAAATGACCAAAGCTGCATTATCAAACCTGCAATACAACATTTGTGAGATCCAAGATTTAAAAAATATGTGGTGTATATTTTTTAACTACTGTAAAATTTAGACACACTCAGACATCAGTGATCTCAAACAAAGAACTTCATACCACAATGCATGCTGGGTGCCAGCATAGTACAAAACTCCTCCATGACCAATATGCATTGCGGTATGAATAAACTATGCAGCTGAATTGTTTTGTGATGTTCAGAGTTGATCTGTTCAGATCAATATTTTGTTGATTTTGTCACCATTGTTGAGGTTTGTATGTGTGTTGATGTCTAAATGAGTATCAATGCCCAGTTTATTTACACAAAAGAATTGTATGACCCTACAGGAGCTTTAATTTGGATCTACTATTCATAGCAATGTATTTGATGCTTTGCATCTTTTCTGATGCATATAAAAATATCCTTACAAACGGTAATTGTACAAATGACTTTCTTTAGGTGCAGTTGTCTATCCCAGTGACAGTGTTTTTTTGTGCAACTTAAAGAAACTGTTAAGAAATATTTTCACGGTAGTGCGGCACACCCATTTTTGTGTTGCTTCACTTGTTTGTTCCAAGTTTGCTCAAAAAGGGGAAGAAATGCATGAGTTTGCAGCATTTCACAATGTTGTACATATTTTCCCTGGGCTGAAGCTGACAAGTGTGTGAGTGTGTGCACTTAGCTATGTACAATCCATTCAAGCTTTGACGATCCACATTTAAAAACACTGTTTCCATTTCAAAACGCTCTCTCTGTCCACACTAGCATTTTCAACCGTTTTCCAAAAGTTTTTCATCCACACTGAAAAGTTGAAAAATGCTAAATTCACCTTACTGTGCACGCGTAAACCTTCATAAAAGTTCACTGAGATGATACAGAGGGAACAGACATCATAAAGTTCTTCTGGCAGGATCATTTGGATATTTTTTTACAGAAGGAACCAAATTTTATAGGAGATTTTAAGCTCAAAATTCTGGAAAAGGTAACTGGTGATGATTATGCCATTGCTACTACTTTTAATAGATTATTTTTATTAGTAATTCTGTTAATGAATTATGGGGAGATTTTGCAAGAAGGGAAATACATTATTTTCTGATTGATGATATAATGAATTTCTATATATCCTAATCATTGTTAACAACATGTATTCTTATTTCACTTAGCCCATTGTCTGTGCCTCAGTTTATTTTATATTGATTAATAATACATTGTTAGCTAACTGTGCTTTGTATATGTACATTTCTGAAATACATAATTTCTCCTCTGATAACAAACCACTTAAAATTTTCTGTGAAGCTGCTTTGAAATGATATTGTAGTAATGTTCGTTCGTATGGGAAGAAGGAGGCGGGAACCGGCGAACATTCAACAAGTTTAATACAAAATAAAATGGCGGCGGCAGCCCCTCACAGCCGACTGCCGCCTACATACAAACACAAATGAACGCCACAGATATGTATTGTGAAAAGAGCTATACAATTTATTTGAATTGAACTGAATTGAATATGGCTCAAGGTCACCATATCGCCGCATTACTGAATAAGAGACAAAACCTTGCCCAAATATCTTTATAAAGATTTAATTTCTTGCAAGAAATGAGTCACAGTCATACAGCCATCTTCAATGTCTGCAGAGTGCACTAACTAGACATAACAGCACTCAGCTTTTTATCAGTTTCCCAAACAAAGTCACTCCTCCTGTAAATTTCCACACATGACAAGAAAAGCAGCACTTGCTCAAATCCCGAGTGTGCTGTTCATTTGAACTCTGATCCCTACGTTTAGGCTATCCTGACCCCTGAGGGTCAAATCCAAGTCTTCATGTCTCCAGTACAAAACATGTTTTCCATGTGTAAGTGTAGAACATGTTCTCTATATTCTGTGTATGACCTTTTACCTAGTAAGCTGGTTCTGTATGAATATATGCAAATCAAAAAACATTTCATGCGATGTTTAATGTATAGCTATGATTAAATTTTCCCATAACAATACTTAAAGCTGTACACATTTATTTTGTATACGTCTCTAGACAACGGCTAGGTAAATTAATTACAGCTGATAGGTAAACATTTTAGATGAAAGGCGGATTTGTAGCGGATACAGTAGTTCTTTGTATTTTTACCTCAGCTCAGACCACAAAAGAATAACAAGTTAAGATTCAACTTTTTATTTCATACACATACAATATGTTGATGAATACATGTTGAAGTAGCCTAGTAAAGAAAATGGTAAAAGGACATTAGATACAAACAGTTAAACAAACAAAAAAAAAAATCATAGTAGCTGATTAGAGTTTCAACTATTTCATCAACATCAGTTTTCTCATTTGTTGAAAACGGCAAAACACATAGATCTGTTACAAATGTACACATACAAAAACTCGGTAGCTTCTAACTCGTCACTACATTCATACATCATATGGAGAATTTTTCTGAGGACTGAATCGAACACTGTAAAACCCGATAAGTTCAGAATACTCAACATTTTTGTAGACACCGATTACCTCAAAACATTGAATTAAACCAACTAAAACATTTTAAGTAAACAATATTTATAAATTATAATTAAGCCACAATTAAAAGTTTATATTGCATTTTATCTGATATTGAAGTACACTGTAATTAATACTACTGTTTGTCATGTGTAATGTTTTTAATCCATACATTGCATACATCGTTTTGTTGCAAAAATTATTATTTTATTAGTAAACCTGACTCAAAATACACTTATGATTCATAGGCTAATGAATTGATCATGCTGAAAGATCGGCATATAAAAATGCAACATTAGCTGTAGAATTGAATTTTATTTCATCTTACTATTTTTAAAAGCATGTGACTGTTTTTAAAAATGTAAAAACATAACAAATATAGAGAACAAGTTTCTGAAGATTTTAAAGTGCTGTTTTAAGACATCAGGCCATAAAATAGACAAGAATTTGAGGAAATACAACTCACAGCAATGCATTAAACTGAAAGTGAAAAATACAAAAAAAAAGAATACAAAAAATATAAAAACATGCATCAGACAACAATCAAAAAAATAAATGATATATAAATAAATAAATATAATATATATTTTTACAAAGACATAAAATCTATGAAACATCAAGACAATCAAGACATAAATTAAGGTTCAGATCAAGAAGTTTTGACATTTAAAGTGCAAACATGAAAAACTGAGGTCGATTTGAAAGGCAAGACATCAACTAGCCAACCCAATGTAAACTTTTATATTAATACTTTTAACAACATTCGAGTCATGTTACTGGGCACCACAAACACATGCAAATGTTTTAACAGACATATGCATGTGCCCAAATACAACTCTTACCGTCGCCTACACATTTTTTAACAGCTCATTTTTGAGATCAAGTAGACAGGGTTTCAGTGGTTTACCATCATCGAGACCCATCAGTACTTTCTGGATGAAGCTAAAAGTAAGAGTGAGTTTCCTGGGGTAGTCCAAATGCAATATATAGATCAACCCAAACAACAATGAAAATGCATCGGCAAACCTGGGCATATCACTCATCATCTTCCACCACAATACCAGCGCTTGCAGGATTGAAATGAACTGGACTAGTCGTGCCTCTGTTGACCATGACAAGAGCAACAGGGCAGTCTGTGGTGTCTGGTTTATCGGACTCCTCCATCTGGAAGAAGCATAAAGGTTTAAGTTTAACTTAGTACATTAGAAGTAGACGATAGCATTTATATTGAAGATGAGTATTCCACAGATCACTGCTCAACAGGCAATTTTATAGGTAGGTGAATATTCTTGCAATGTATATATGATTTAAATGCTAGGTACAGTACCTGCCAAAAGTTTGGTAACATAAAATGTTTTTATGCCTTTGAAAGAAGTCTTTTATGCTCACCAAGGCTTCACTTATGTAATCAAAATACAATAAATAAATAAAAACATTAATATTGTCAAAATTACAACAAATTTAAATGAACTTTTCTATGTAGTAAAGTGTAATTTATTCCTGTGATCAAAGCTGAATTTCAGCATCATTACTCCAGTCTTCAGTGTCGCATGATCCTTCAGAATTCATTCTAATATGATGATCTGCTGCTCAAGAAACATTTATGATTATTATCAATGTTGAAAACAGTTGTGCTGCTTTACATTTCTGTGGAAATTGATACTTTTTCCAGGATTCTTTGATAAAGTTTAATGAACAGCATTTATTTGTATTTATTAATTTTGTTTATTAAATTTAAAAAAAAAGATATATTTTGTGACATAATAAATGTCTTCATTGTCACTTTTGACCAATTAAACATCCTTGATGAATAAAAGCATTTTTCCCTCTTTTTTAAAAAATAAATAAAAATAATAATAATATTAAAGCTGCAAGCAGCATTTAGCGGGGTTCAAGCCTTTAAGCACACAAGCATCAAAAGACATTACGTTTTATTTAGCAAGATTTTAAGTTTTAGCGGTGGGATGTTTATAGCCCTTTTCATGTTTCCTTCATGTTATAGCGCCACCAAGTGTTCAATCGTCGCAATTATTTTTACCATGACCAAAGACTGAGCCCATGCACATGTGTACCAAGTTTGGTGAAGATATCTCATTTCGTTCTTGAGTTATAGCCCTTTTAGTAAAATAGGCTCTGAAACAGGCTTCAAACCAGTTGTTCCATAATGCATGCTTACACACACACACACACACACACACACACACACACACACACACACACACACACACACACACACACACACACACACACACACGTTTTTGAGATATGTTATTGTGAAAATATCTTTCAATGGTTAATGAGCATGTCACATTTTTTTGTGAAATACACCACGTTCTAGTATTATTTACTATGATTAACCATGTTTCTAGCATGATTTACCATAGTTCACCATGAGTTACCATAGTTCACCATGAGTTACCATAGTTCACCATGAGTTACCATAGTTCACCATGATTTACCATAGTTCACCATGAGTTACCATAGTTCACCATGATTTACCATAGTTCACCATGAGTTACCATAGTTCACCATGAGTTACCATAGTTCACCATGAGTTACCATAGTTCACCATTAGTTACCATAGTTCACCATGATTTACCATAGTTCACCATGAGTTACCATAGTTCACCATGATTTACCATAGTTCACCATGAGTTACCATAGTGCACCATGATTTACCATAGTTCACCATGATTTACCATAGTTCACCATGAGTTACCATAGTTCACCATGAGTTACCATAGTTCACCATGATTTACCATAGTTCACCATGAGTTACCATAGTTCACCATGATTTACCATAGTTCACCATGATTTACCATAGTTCACCATGAGTTACCATAGTTCACCATGATTTACCATAGTTCACCATGATTTACCATAGTTCACCATGAGTTACCATAGTTCACCATGATTTACCATAGTTCACCATGATTTACCATAGTTCACCATGAGTTACCATAGTCTACCATGAGTTACCATAGTTCACCATGAGTTACCATAGTTCACCATGAGTTACCATAGTTCATCATGAGTTACCATAGTTCACCATGATTTACCATAGTTCACCATGATTTACCATAGTTCACCATGAGTTACCATAGTCTACCATGAGTTACCATAGTTCACCATGAGTTACCATAGTTCACCATGAGTTACCATAGTTCACCATGATTTACCATAGTTCACCATGATTTACCATAGTTCACCGTGATTTACTATAGTTCACCATGAGTTACCATAGTGCACCATGATTTACCATAGTTCACCATGATTTACCATAGTTCACCATGAGTTACCATAGTTCACCATGATTTACCATAGTTCACCATGAGTTACCATAGTTCACCATGATTTACCATAGTTCACCATGAGTTACCATAGTTCACCATGATTTACCATAGTTCACCATGATTTACCATGATTTACCATAGTTCACCATGAGTTACCATAGTTCACCATGATTTACCATAGTTCTCCATGATTTACCATAGTTCACCATGATTTACCATAGTCTACCACGAGTTACCATAGTTCACCATGAGTTACCATAGTTCACCATGATTTACCATAGTTCACCATGAGTTACCATAGTTCACCATGATTTACCATAGTTCACCATGAGTTACCATAGTTCACCATGATTTACCATAGTTCACCATGAGTTACCATAGTTCACCATGATTTACCATAGTTCACCATGAGTTACCATAGTTCACCATGATTTACCATAGTTCACCATGAGTTACCATAGTTCACCATGAGTTACCATAGTGCACCATGAGTTACCATAGTTCACCATGAGTTACCATAGTTCACCATGAGTTACCATAGTTCACCATGAGTTACCATAGTTCACTATGAGTTACCATAGTGTACCATGAGTTACCATAGTGCACTATGAGTTACCATAGTTCACCATGAGTTACCATAGTTCACCATGAGTTACCATAGTTCACCATGAGTTACCATAGTTCACCATGAGTTACCATAGTTCACCATGAGTTACCATAGTTCACCATGATTTACCATAGTTCACCATGAGTTACCATAGTTCACCATGAGTTACCATAGTTCACCATGAGTTACCATAGTTCACCATGATTTACCATAGTTCACCATGAGTTACCATAGTTCACCATGATTTACCATAGTTCACCATGAGTTACCATAGTGTACCATGAGTTACCATAGTGCACCATGAGTTACCATAGTTCACCATGAGTTACCATAGTTCACCATGAGTTACCATAGTTCACCATAATTTACCCTGTTCTAGCATAATTTACCATGATATACCATGTTCTACTATTATTTACTATGATTGACCATATTCTACTATGATTTACCATGTTTATAGTGTGATTTACCATGATTTACCACATTGCTAGTAATTATGTGAAGTGTCAGTACAAATGAAGAAATAAACTCTCACAAAATATGATTGTGTTATAATAGTAATTGCTTTAGTGCAGAATACTGTTGAAAGTCATGAACTTTAAAAGGGAAGTGAGCCAATAAGTGGTCTTCTACTGCCCTCTGCTGGACATCCTACTTATTAATAAAGTCTTTTCACAGGTGCTTAGCAATAGACAAAATAAAATCACTTATATATCAAATTGGTCTTTCATGTTAATTCCATTATGCATGCTTATACACTCACACACACACACACACACACACACACACACACACACACACACACACACACACACACACACACACACACACACACACACACACACACACACACACACACACACACACACACACACACACACACAGGGGTGTTTTTGTGAAATGTGGGGACATTCCATAGGCGTAATGGTTTTTATACCGTACAAACCGTATTTTCTATCCCCCTACACTGCCCCTATCCCTAAGCTTAACCCTCACATGAGACTGCACAGTTTACTTTCTGTGAAAAAACCTCATTCTGTGTGAAATATAAGCATTTTGAAAAGTGAGGACATGGGGAACGTCCTCATATTTCACCCTCTTTTTATAATACCTATGTCATACCCATGTCATTATACACATTTGTGTCCTGATATTTCACAAAAACATGCCCACACAGACACACACACACACACACACACACACACACACACACACACACACACACACACACACACACACACACACACACACACACACACACACACACACACACACACACACACACACACACACACACACACTATTTTAACCCTCTTTGGCATGACTTTTTATTTTTTGGGGAAAAAAATATTTCACCCCATTTTTTGGGAGCTTGGGGGTCCCTGATAATATATCCATCATAAAAAGTGTCGCCCCCCCACCCCTGAACCAGATTTTGGTTTGTTGCCTCAGGGCAACACTGTGCCATAAGGGTACTAAAACTCCAAGGTTTTCTACATCGATTTTCAAATGGGAAAATAAGCAATATGTACATTAGATAAAATTATATTTTGAAAAACATCAAACAATACAAAAACACTACTACTAATTACAACTAACACCTCATGTATTATATTCATACACCAATCAGGCATAACATTATGACCATTGACAGGTGAAGTGAATAACACTGATGATCTCTTCATCACGGCTCCTGTTAGTGGGTGGGATATATTGGGCAGCATCACTGAAAATGCTAGTGTGGACAGAGAGAGCGTTTTGAAATGGAAACAGTGTTTTTAAATGTGGATCGTCAAAGCGATGAGTATTCCACAGATCACTGCTCAACAGGCAATTTTATAGGTAGGTGAATATTCTTGCAATGTATATATGATTTAAATGCTAGGTACAGTACCTGCCAAAAGTTTGGTAACATAAAATGTTTTTATGCTTTTGAAAGAAGTCTTTTATGCTCACCAAGGCTGCACTTATGTAATCAAAATACAATAAATAAATAAAAACATTAATATTGTCAAAATTACAACAAATTTAAATGAACTTTTCTATGTAGTAAAGTGTAATTTATTCCTGTGATCAAAGCTGAATTTCAGCATCATTACTCCAGTCTTCAGTGTCGCATGATCCTTCAGAATTCATTCTAATATGATGATCTGCTGCTCAAGAAACATTTATGATTATTATCAATGTTGAAAACAGTTGTGCTGCTTTACATTTCTGTGGAAATTGATACTTTTTCCAGGATTCTTTGATAAAGTTTAATGAACAGCATTTATTTGTATTTATTAATTTTGTTTATTAAATTTAAAAAAAAGATATATTTTGTGACATAATAAATGTCTTCATTGTCACTTTTGACCAATTAAACATCCTTGATGAATAAAAGCATTTTTCCCTCTTTTTTAAAAAATAAATAAAAATAATAATAATATTAAAGCTGCAAGCAGCATTTAGCGGGGTTCAAGCCTTTAAGCACACAAGCATCAAAAGACATTACGTTTTATTTAGCAAGATTTTAAGTTTTAGCGGTGGGATGTTTATAGCCCTTTTCATGTTTCCTTCATGTTATAGCGCCACCAAGTGTTCAATCGTCGCAATTATTTTTACCATGACCAAAGACTGAGCCCATGCACATGTGTACCAAGTTTGGTGAAGATATCTCATTTCGTTCTTGAGTTATAGCCCTTTTAGTAAAATAGGCTCTGAAACAGGCTTCAAACCAGTTGTTCCATAATGCATGCTTACACACACACACACACACACACACACACACACACACACACACACACACACACACACACACACACACACACACACACACACACACACGTTTTTGAGATATGTTATTGTGAAAATATCTTTCAATGGTTAATGAGCATGTCACATTTTTTTGTGAAATACACCACGTTCTAGTATTATTTACTATGATTAACCATGTTTCTAGCATGATTTACCATAGTTCACCATGAGTTACCATAGTTCACCATGAGTTACCATAGTTCACCATGATTTACCATAGTTCACCATGAGTTACCATAGTTCACCATGAGTTACCATAGTTCACCATGAGTTACCATAGTTCACCATGAGTTACCATAGTGCACCATGAGTTACCATAGTTCACCATGAGTTACCATAGTTCACCATGATTTACCATAGTTCACCATGAGTTACCATAGTTCACCATGATTTACCATAGTTCACCATGAGTTACCATAGTTCACCATGATTTACCATAGTTCACCATGAGTTACCATAGTTCACCATGAGTTACCATAGTGCACCATGAGTTACCATAGTTCACCATGAGTTACCATAGTTCACCATGAGTTACCATAGTTCACCATGAGTTACCATAGTTCACCATGATTTACCATAGTGTACCATGAGTTACCATAGTGCACCATGATTTACCATAGTGTACCATGAGTTACCATAGTGTACCATGAGTTACCATAGTTCACCATGAGTTACCATAGTTCACTATGAGTTACCATAGTTCACCATGAGTTACCATAGTTCACCATGAGTTACCATAGTTCACCATGATTTACCATAGTGTACCATGAGTTACCATAGTTCACCATGAGTTACCATAGTTCACCATGAGTTACCATAGTTCACCATGAGTTACCATAGTTCACCATGATTTACCATAGTGTACCATGAGTTACCATAGTTCACCATGATTTACCATAGTGTACCATGAGTTACCATAGTGTACCATGAGTTACCATAGTTCACCATGAGTTACCATAGTTCACTATGAGTTACCATAGTGTACCATGAGTTACCATAGTGCACCATGAGTTACCATAGTTCACCATGAGTTACCATAGTGCACCATGAGTTACCATAGTTCACCATGAGTTACCATAGTTCACCATGAGTTACCATAGTTCACCATGAGTTACCATAGTTCACCATGATTTACCATAGTGTACCATGAGTTACCATAGTTCACCATGATTTACCATAGTGTACCATGAGTTACCATAGTGTACCATGAGTTACCATAGTTCACCATGAGTTACCATAGTTCACTATGAGTTACCATAGTGTACCATGAGTTACCATAGTGCACCATGAGTTACCATAGTTCACCATGAGTTACCATAGTTCACCATGAGTTACCATAGTTCAACATGATTTACCATAGTCTACCATGAGTTACCATAGTTCACCATGAGTTACCATAGTTCACCATGATTTACCATAGTTCACCATGAGTTACCATAGTTCACCATGATTTACCATAGTTCTCCATGATTTACCATAGTTCACCATGATTTACCATAGTCTACCACGAGTTACCATAGTTCACCATGAGTTACCATAGTTCACCATGATTTACCATAGTTCACCATGAGTTACCATAGTTCACCATGAGTTACCATAGTTCACCATGATTTACCATAGTTCACCATGAGTTACCATAGTTCACCATGATTTACCATAGTTCACCATGAGTTACCATAGTTCACCATGATTTACCATAGTTCACCATGAGTTACCATAGTTCACCATGATTTACCATAGTTCACCATGAGTTACCATAGTTCACCATGAGTTACCATAGTGCACCATGAGTTACCATAGTTCACCATGAGTTACCATAGTTCACCATGAGTTACCATAGTTCACCATGAGTTACCATAGTGTACCATGAGTTACCATAGTTCACCATGAGTTACCATAGTTCACTATGAGTTACCATAGTTCACCATGAGTTACCATAGTGCACCATGAGTTACCATAGTTCACCATGAGTTACCATAGTGTACCATGAGTTACCATAGTGCACCATGAGTTACCATAGTTCACCATGAGTTACCATAGTTCACCATGAGTTACCATAGTGTACCATGAGTTACCATAGTGCACCATGAGTTACCATAGTTCACCATGAGTTACCATAGTTCACCATGAGTTACCATAGTTCACCATAATTTACCCTGTTCTAGCATAATTTACCATGATATACCATGTTCTACTATTATTTACTATGATTGACCATATTCTACTATGATTTACCATGTTTATAGTGTGATTTAACATGATTTACCACATTGCTAGTAATTATGTGAAGTGTCAGTACAAATGAAGAAATAAACTCTCACAAAATATGATTGTGTTATAATAGTAATTGCTTTAGTGCAGAATACTGTTGAAAGTCATGAACTTTAAAAGGGAAGTGAGCCAATAAGTGGTCTTCTACTGCCCTCTGCTGGACATCCTACTTATTAATAAAGTCTTTTCACAGGTGCTTAGCAATAGACAAAATAAAATCACTTATATATCAAATTGGTCTTTCATGTTAATTCCATTATGCATGCTTATACACTCACACACACACACACACACACACACACACACACACACACAGACACACACACACACACACACACACACACACACACACACACACACACACACACACACACACACACACACACACACACACACACACACACACACACACACACACAGGGGTGTTTTTGTGAAATGTGGGGACATTCCATAGGCGTAATGGTTTTTATACCGTACAAACCGTATTTTCTATCCCCCTACACTGCCCCTATCCCTAAGCTTAACCCTCACATGAGACTGCACAGTTTACTTTCTGTGAAAAAATCTCATTCTGTGTGAAATATAAGCATTTTGAAAAGTGAGGACATGGGGAACGTCCTCATATTTCACCCTCTTTTTATAATACCTATGTCATACCCATGTCATTATACACATTTGTGTCCTGATATTTCACAAAAACATGCCCACACAGACACACACACACACACACACACACACACACACACACACACACACACACACACACACACACACACACACACACACACACACACACACACACACTATTTTAACCCTCTTTGGCATGACTTTTTATTTTTTGGGGAAAAAAATATTTCACCCCATTTTTTGGGAGCTTGGGGGTCCCTGATAATATATCCATCATAAAAAGTGTCGCCCCCCCACCCCTGAACCAGATTTTGGTTTGTTGCCTCAGGGCAACACTGTGCCATAAGGGTACTAAAACTCCAAGGTTTTCTACATAGATTTTCAAAAGGGAAAACAAGCAATATGTACATTAGATAAAATTATATTTTGAAAAACATCAAACAATACAAAAACACTACTACTAATTACAACTAACACCTCATGTATTATATTCATACACCAATCAGGCATAACATTATGACCATTGACAGGTGAAGTGAATAACTCTGATGATCTCTTCATCACGGCTCCTGTTAGTGGGTGGGATATATTGGGCAGCAAGTGAACATTTTGTCCTCAAAGTTGATGTGTTAGAAGCAGGAAAAATGGGCAAGCGTAAGGATTTGAGCGAGTTTGACAAGGTTCAAATTGTGATGGCTAGACGACTGGGTCAGAGCATCTCCAAGATTGCAACTCTTGTGGGGTGTTCCCGGTCTGCAGTGGTCAGTCTCTATCAAAAGTGCTCCAAGGAAGGAACAGTGGAGAACCGGCCACAGGGTCATGGGCGGCCGAGGCTCATTGAGACCCGTCAGGGTGCCCATGCTGACCCCTGACCCCGCCCAAAGCACCAACAGTGGCACGTGAGCATCAGAACTGGACCACTGAGCAATGGAAGAAGGTGGCCTGGTCTGATGAATCCCATTTTCTTTTACATCACGTGGATGGCCGGGTGCATGTGTGTGGCTAACCTGGGGAACACATGGCACCAGGATGCACTATGGGAAGAAGGTGTGGCGGCGGAGGCAGTGATGCTTTGGGCAATGTTTTGCTGGGAAACCTTGGGTTCTCCATCCATGTGGATGTAAATTTGATATGCACCACCTACCTAAGCATTGTTGCAGTACATGTACACCCTTTCATGGAAACAGTGTTCCCTGGTGGCTGTAGCCTCTTTAACTCTTTCACACTTCCACACAGTTATGGTAACACAGTTTTAGTATATAAAAAACAAAATAAATATTTAAACAATCAAACATACTTTGTTACATGCTGATGCACATGCATATATTTTTTTTAATAAATGTATTTCAATTTAAACATGTTAAAAAGTGATATTTATCCAAGCAATTGATGGCACTCGGTCCCATGTGGCTTTGCTTCATGAAAGGACTGCTCCACCCCCAAACAAAAAGTCACACCCACTTCAGCCCCTCATTTCATTGAACAGACATGTCAGGTGATATGTATTTAAAAAAAATATAAAAAAAAGTTAAAGGGGCGGTGTGAGGTCCAAAAAGGTGGTTTGTTGCCTGAGGGCAACACTATGCCATAGAGGGTTAATGCTATGGTCTATAATCATTTCACATATATCTTTGTAACTATTAATCAGATTATTAAAAGTGTATTCGGAAACATTGGACTACACACACACACATTATGTTGTAGATACAGACATTTGAACTATATGATGTTGCAGTAAACAAAACAAAATTCCTGCATGTCTCCTTCAAGATTCACATTTCTCAATGTGACACAATTGTCAATAGTAATACTTAATAGATTCATTTTGACTAAATGTGATGTAACTGTTAAAATAGTGATTTTTTAAAGTCTAAATATGACTTAGAGATCAATTATTTTGTGTAGTACAATAAAATGAACAGCGGGGGGCAGCAAACGACCACTTATTGACTTTTTATACCATTATTTTCATATGAACTCTGTAATTTTCAACTTTTTAACAGTTATAGAGGCAAATATTGTCCGATCTGTCTGAAATTTGTCATGCTTGTCTAGAGTCATAGGACACATGTTCTGACTTGTTTTGATCTGAACATTCATTGAATAGATATAGGCATTTGGGGACACTTGGTCAAGGCCACATCTTGAAAATACCCTGTTATAACCATTCAGATGCAAAAATGTAACTTTTTTAAAATTATAATTATTGCTCTAAATAGTCCAGAGAATTGTACTGCACTGGTTTGGTTCTGATCAGGTCGAAAAATCTATTACTAGTTTACAAAAGTAGGTTTTTTACATAATCGTGAATATTTAATGAACGATTTGATTGACAGTATTGGTTCTTGAGGCAAAGTTGTTCAGTATGAGGAGATCTATCATATATGAATATTATGTGGATGTTTTTAACACCACGTGATTACAGAGATGTAAAATGCCATTTACAGCCAATATAGGCAAGTCACCATGGGAATACATGGTTTTCAAAGCTTTTTAACAGTTATAGCGCCACCTATGGTCCGATCTCCATGAAACCTTGCATGCTTTTTCAGCATGTTATGTCACATATACATAACAATTTTCGTGAAGTTTTGAGTTTTCCTTTAGGATTTATAGGCTATTGAGTGTATTTTGCTAAGACACCTCTTCTAAATGACACTGTTATAGCCATCCAAATGTAAAAGTTTAACTTTTTTTCAATAATTATTGATCTAGAGAGTCCAGAGAATTGTCCTAGACTGGTTTGGTTCCAATCGGGAAAAAAACCAGGGACTAGTTTGCAAAAGTAGGTTTTGGACAAAATTCGACATAGCAGAACATTTTCCCTGCCTACATCCAAATCTGAGATAGCCATTTTGTCCGCCTTGAGCCACAGATTCCAACGATATAAGACACTTGATCCTGGGACAAGCGGTCTAAGAGTTGAGCGATTTTGAACTTTTGGTTGCTGTAGCGCCACCTATGGGCCAATCGGGGTCATACTCTGATAGGTTGTCCCCAAATTGAGGCCTACCATCTGGCCAGGTTTCAAGTCCCTAGGCCTTACGGTTTGTCCTATGCGATGCGTTTTACAAATCCTTACAATTACAATAGGGTTTCAGCACTTTGTGCTTGAACCCCTAATAATACAAATCAGTACAATTACAATAGGGTTTCAGCACTTCGTACTGGAACCCGTAATTAATCTGATTACAATAGTCTATTAGCTATATATTGTAAAACAAATGCACTGAAAATTAAAGAAAACTTTTCATAATTAGTTTTGTACTAATTTCTAAACTTGAAAGAGATAAGCACATGATCTTTTATTTTGACGGAAACTGCATCAAGCTTTTATTTTGGCGGAAAACATGGATAAAAACGCATCTCATTAAACTTCTAGTAATCGTCAACTATGCAGATGTAGAAATAATGCATAACTGGGTAATGCGTTTTGAAAGTGTTTTGAAAGTAGTTCAGCTTACCGCGGACTCTACACTCTCATGTCTCTCCTGATCCTCCTCACTATCCTCCTCCACTGGATCTGATGAAGGTCCTGCTGCTGCAGAAAACATATTTTGACACATTTTACAGCGTCTGCTTGAAGGGCCTGTATCTATTTTTCACGCTATTTCTCTACACATTCCTTGTGTTTCTTCTCCATCTCTCAGATTATTTTGACAGGTACACAATCTGTTGCACCAAAGGGGGAGGTGTTTAAGATGTGATTGGGCCAGTGTCAATCAAGAAAATAACCAATGGGCCGCTGATCTACTTGTTTCATAGGCCGTTTTGTCAGTGAAAAAAAAAAAACTAACGCTTACTTTCTTTTGACCAATGCATTACACCGGCACTAACCCAGCGCCGTCAATTAAACAAAACGAAAGGGCTGCCGATGTATGAGTTATGGGCCGTTTAAAAAAAAAAAAAAAAAATTTATCGCCCACCGGGCATTTGCCCGGTATGACAGATTACCAGTCCAGCCCTGCACACACATATATAGCCTATAGTGCTTTGTAAAGTTTTTTCTCTTAGAAATCTATCGCCAGCACATATTTACACATTCATCTAACAAGGATACTTTTCTGATGACTAAATTCACGTCTTTCGCATGTGGCAATTATAAAGGAATGGGCACTGAGGGGTTTAATAACTTTCTACCGGGCGTCAGACCTTGATATAAATAACAGACCCCAAAATAAAGATTGACATCAATACCGACTACGCCACCCCGTGGGGCCTCATTGCGGGGAAAAGCCCTTAATAATTGAGCAAAGCTCACAGGTTCGTTACAGCTGAGTCAGGTATCAGACATGGATGTAGATGTGACGTGAGCAACCTGTCTGACAGTGGCAAGTCTTCTAGTAGCTGTGCAAAGTGAAATCTGAATCACGTTGTTGAAATATTTTGTCCCGTTGCTTTTGGCTCTCTATGGGCTTCTCCCTTGACTTTATCGGACTTTATGCCTCCACGCCCCCCCCGATTGCCTCATAGACAGTAAAAGATTGCCTGCGAGCTTCTCCTCGTGTCTCTACGGTTATTTCTCTACTATGCGCCGGTTGTCGCATGGTTATGAAGCAATCGTTAGCCTATTTTTACAAAAACGGCTTCTACGGGGCGATAGTGTAAGATACAAGGTAATGGAGCCTTTCATACATTGCTGTGTTTGTTTAGAAATAAACAATGGACAAATTGAGTCTTTAAACACCTCATATGTAAAGTTATTCGCTGTCAAAGTGAGGCCAAAATGAATGGGAGTCAATGGGATGCTAACAGCAGGTGATGGCTTGGTTAGCAATGGCTGCCCCTATGTAAGGTACGCTTTCCGGGTGTAGGATTACCCCCTTGGTTATTACCCCTCTGGCTTGAATGCTCTGTTTCAAGGGGTGTGTGTGCTGTGAGACTTCAGTGAAAACGGCCACTGTTGTGATTGGCTGACATCTTTGCATTTGAAATGAGTGTTAGATTATGATGTGGAGGGGGCGTGGTTTAGCGGCACTGCATGAACCACGGAGAGCTGGAGGAAGTTTTATTGTAACAGACTTCATTGTAATGTATCTTATAATTTGTTTTTGTGTACATTTTTGACATTTCTGTGCGTTTAAATAGGTTTTAGGTCTGTATTATCTGTGTAAATAAGTAGGGACTTTTATTTTGACTGGTGTTGTCTAAGGAGCGATATGAAAAAAGAGGGAGCACTCGTGAGAGCTCGCAGTTCATTATTCAGTGGGTTAAAGCAGATTTAAAGTTTACAGTTTGTATAGCACCCCCCGAAAAGACAATAGGTGTGTATGTGCTTGTTTACTGTCATTTGTAATGAGTATGTTTGTGTATTTCGCTGTATTGTTATTTAATAATGCTATGTAGAGAGAGTTTGTGTAAGCGCAGTTTTTTGTTCAGCTCTTACGGTGATTTTTGGAGATAAACGGTTTCAATAATCTCCTGAAACATCAGTAAAGTTTAGCCATCATTCGGACGGGGTCTGCTACATTTATTGTACTGAGTTGTTGAGAGCGCTGTGCTGTTAGCACGAGCTTATTTGTAGCTGAGAGTTCTGAATAAACAGTCCCAGTTACGTCGACTCTCTGTCTTCCACCTTTGTAACACATGTAATGTACCATTACAGCCGTCGAGATGAATGAATCGTCAAAATGTGGATTATAATAGCATTATTTTATGATCTATTCCTATCACATGAAAAGCTGCAGTGATGAGCATTGAGTAGACAGACAGTCTGTTGATCGCGTGAATGCAGTGATCTCCTCAATCATACAATGTGTTTTCTCTTACAAAATGCTTTCACCACAACTAACAGCAAACACGACATGGACATGAATACAGTAAGAGCTTTGTGCAGCATAACAGCGTCATTCATTATAACGGCAGTTTGGGCAAGTGTGCAGATACACTCGCGACGTGTGATTGACAGCTCTGGACATTATAAAGATGTAATGAGATGTAAGAGCTGAGTTGTTTGTTCTTTGATCGCTCTCTGTAGTTTAATCACTTAAATAACTGATTTGTTTCATGCTACTAACAGAAACGATCGTTTAAGTCATTGGCTTGATTCACTGATGTATTACGCTTAGGGCATCAAGACGGCGATCATTAAACGATCTAGAAAGAAAGACTTGAATGATTAGCTACACATCAGAAATCACTGATCACAGATCAGGCATTAATGAACGTCTCGGTTACGGATGTAACCCTCGTTCCCTGAGGAGGGAACGGAGACGTAACGTTAGTGACTAACGAATGGGGGTTTCGCTTAGAAGCCTATCAACTTCGAGTTTTGAGAAAACGCCCAATGGCGTGCCAATGCCATGGGGCATGCGGAATTTGCATACGTAGCTCCGCCTCACTGCGTGAGTATATAAGGAAGTACGAGGCAATATCGCATTATGTTACCTGCTTGAGGAGCCAAGACTGAACTCCTGCGTTCCAGGCAACACAGCTCGATGTGGCAAGGGGACGTTACGTCTCCGTTCCCTCCTCAGGGAACGAGGGTTACATCCGTAACCGAGACGTTCCCTTTCGTTCAGTCACTACGACGTAACGTTAGTGACTAACGAATGGGGGTCCCAATATAATCCCGCCACTCAGCTGTCTTCCAGTGCCCTGCGTAAGTGTGAGTACCCTGTCGTAAGACTAGTACGGACGAAGGACTCCCACTTAACACAGGAATACCAAGGTACACTGGGAAGCATATCCCAGTGAGGGAATGCCAAAGATGCCTACCCGTGGGGAGGACTTAAGAGACACATATGACCCGGAGAGGGTTGCATATGGAAGATCTCTAGGGTACCAGCCGAAGGTGGATTTTTAACCCTAGGGGTGGCGGGGACATGCCAAGGGAAGAAACCCGCTCACTGCGGAGACTTACGGTGAAATACACATGTGGGGGTCGCCGGAGGGAACCATGCACATGGGGCACCTGGCCGGACATGAGGGTCTGGGCTCGAAAGGGCAGACTGAACTGATGTCGGCGTCGACAGTGCTGGAGGAGCTCAGGGCTCTCGGGGAGCTCACCTGAGGAAAATATCGCACGTATCCAGTCCGTGGAGTGGAGTGGCGAGCAAGCGAAGACACCTGAGCCTGGCCCATCACCGGCCCCTCGGGGGGGGCGAGTACATAGTCGGACACTGGCTCCACTCGGAGATTGTAGAATCTGGCGAATGTGTTGGGTGTCGCCCAGCCTGCAGCTCTGCAGATGTCTGCTAGCGAGGCGCCATGCGCTAGAGCCCAAGAGGAGGCCACACTCCGGGTGGAGTGTGCCCTCACACCAAGGGGACATGGTCGGCCTTGCTGCTGGTAAGCCAAAGCAATGGTGTCCACTATCCAGTGAGACAGCCTTTGCTTTGAGAGAGCACTTCCCTTCCGCTCTCCACCATAACAGACAAAGAGCTGGTCTGAGGTCCTGAAACACTGCGTCATGTCTACGTAGGCGCGGAGAGCGCGTACTGGACAGAGCAATGCCAAGGCTGGGTCTGCCTCCTCCAAAGGCAGCGCTTGCAGGTTCACCACCTGGTCCTTGAACGGAGTGGTGGGAACCTTGGGCACATATCCAGGCCGGGGTCTCAGGATCACGTGAGAGTTAGCCGGCCCGAACTCCAGGCACGCTTCGTCAACCGAAAATGCCTGCAGGTCCCCGACCCTCTTGACTGAGGCCAATGCGGTCAGCAGAGCCGTCTTCATAGACAGAAACTTAATATCGACCGACCGCAAAGGCTCAAAGGGAGGTCTCTGCAGAGCAGTTAACACTACTGCGAGGTCCCAAGAGGGTACGAGAGGAGAGCGAGGAGGATTCAGTCTCCTAGCTCCCCTCAGGAACCTGATGACCAGGTCGTGCTGACTTACCTTTTTGTTCTCCAAGAGATCGTGGTGGGCAGATATTGCGGCCACATATACCTTGAGGGTGGAGGGAGACAGCCTTCGCTCCAGCCCCTCTTGGAGAAACTGAAGCACGGACCCGATCGGACATTTCCAGGGGTCTTCTTGGCGGGAAGAGCACCAGGTGACGAAGAGGTTCCACTTCAACGCATAGGCATGCCGAGTGGACTCTGCCCTAGCGGAAGTGATGGTGGCGACCACCGTAGGTGGTAGGCCACTCAAACCTGCCGGGTCCCGTCTAGGAGCCACACGTGGAGGTTCCAAAGGTCGGGACGCGGGTGCCAATGGGTGCCCCGTCTCTGAGTAAGGAGGTCCGGTCTCAGAGGAATAGGCCAGGGAGGGGCTGTCGCAAGGAGAATGAGTTCGGGGAACCAGGTCCGGCCGTGCCAGTACGGGGCGACCAAAAGGACCTGCTCCTTGTCCTCCCTGATCTTGCACAGAAGCTGTGCGAGTAGGCTCACTGGGGGAAACGCATATTTGCGTAGGCCCCGCGGCCAGCTGTGCGCCAGTGCATCCGTGCCGAGCGTGCCCTCGGTCAGGGAATAGTACAGGCTGCAGTGGGAAGAGTCGTGGGAGGCAAACAGGTCTACCTGTGCGTCGCCGAACTGTTCCCAAATCAGCTGAACCGTCCGGGGATGGAGTCTCCATTCTCCCGGGAGAGGCTGAAACCGCGAGAGCTCGTCGGCTGCGTGGTTCAGGACTCCCGGAATATGGACAGCACGAAGGGACCTCAGGCGCTTCTGACTCCATAAGACGAGATGGCGGGCGAGTTGAGACATGCGGCGGGAGCGTAGACCGCCCTGGTGGTTGATGTACGCTACTACGGCCGTGTTGTCTGTCCGGACAAGCACATGTTGACCCTTCAGCAACGCTCGGAAGCGGTGCAGGGCGAACCGTACTGCCAGCAACTCGAGGCAATTGACATGCAGGAGGCGCTGGGGTCCTGTCCAGGAGCCCGCGGCTGCTTGTCCATTGCACATGGCACCCCAGCCCGTGGCAGAGGCATCCGTCGATACGACAACATGCCTGGAAACTCGTTCTAAGGGCACACCGGCCCGTAGAAAGCTGAGGTTCGACCACGGGGTGAGAGTCTGTAAGCAGGCCCGAGTCACTTGCAGGGTATCCGCGGGGCATTGAAAAGCATTAAAAGTCATTAAATGAATTTTGTGAAAATTAAGGCCTTAAATGGCATTAAAAAGCATTAAATTGCATTCCTACAGGCATTAAAAATGTTGATTGTTTCGAAGAAAATGTTATATTATTAATCAGGTTTGAATAAGCCTTCATAATTAATAACTTTTATTTGCTGTCGTAAAATATGTACATTAGTGTGATGAACACGCGATACCAGTTTGGTAACGCAAGTGCTTCCCACCCAGTGTTGCCAAGTCCGCGGCTTTGCATGTCCGCGGGTTGAAGCGATCCCAATTATGTGATATTTAGCCCTGGAAATGCGAATTTTAGAAGGGAACACTGCCAAAAAACACATATTTTACCCCCGAACGCGATCTTTACCGTGGAATCCCCACTGAAACGCAATCGGGCTTGTTTTGAGAAGCAATTGGGCGGGTTTTGTTGTGAAAACCTGGCAACCCTGTTCCCACCGGTGCAAAATTACCATGACGCGGGCTTTTTGGACGACAGCCGAATGTGACCGAGAAAAAAATGGGAAAGTGCAAATTCCAGGATAAGTGGCTTGAAGACGACCAATTTAGGTCATGGTTGCAGCCCGTTGCAGGTCGGAATGAAGAAGGGTTTTGCAGCTTTTGTAAAAAAGCGTTTAAGTTGGGAACAATGGGCATCAACGCCGTAAAGTCTCATATGAAGTCTGACAGCCACAAATTGGCGGTAAAAGGCAGACAGCGATTAACTATGAGTAGTTACTTTGGCGTGACTGACAAATCTACTACTGCTACTTCTAGTACCATGACAACCGCTGCTGTAGCCACCACCGCCGCTACCGTAGGAAAATCGAGCGACGTTAGATCAGCGTTTGGGTCGAATGAGACTTTGCAAGCGGAGGTGCTCTGGTGTCTGAACACTGCCATCCATCACCACTCTTACGCATCCAATGAAGGTATTTCTGAGTTGTTCCAGGCAATGTTTCCTGATTCTGAAATCGTCAAATCTTTCTCTTGTGGCAAGGACAAAACCAGCTACATGTTAAAGTTTGGACTTGCCCCATACTTCAAAAATCAACTGATTTCTGCAGTTAACAATGCAGGACCATTTGTTTTGATGTTTGATGAGAGTTTCAACCATTCAACAAAAAATAAACAACTAGATGTCCATGTTCGATTTTGGGAGGCTGGTTGTGTCCAGTCCCGTTATTTCGGATCACAATTCATGGGACATTCAAAGGCCGAGGATCTGCTGCAGCATTTCAAAGTAAGTATAGTTTTACTTTGTTCATGCAATTTTTTTGTCATTGTACCTGATAGAAACTGAAAAGGAAAGCCTAGGTTTAAAAGATTTTTTTATCCTATGACTCCATCTAGTGGACGACCTTAGTATTCATCGTTGTGTAATAGTTTATAATTTGCTATTAGGCCCCAGAGCCTCAGTTTCCTCATGACTTGTTCTCCATAAAACAAAATTGAGGCTTTTGGACAAGTGTTCGTGTTCAAGTGGAGTTCAAGTGTACTATGTGGTAACTAAATACATTTTTAAATACTTAGATAGTATGTTAAAAGCACATTTTAGTTCATATTTCATTGTCTCAAAATAGCACAGTTGAGTACACTTAAATGTTCTTAATATTATCTTAAGAAGTGCTAAATAATTCTTTGTATATTAAGTACAAAATTAGAGTGTGAAAATGGCACTTTAAATACATTATAGGAATGTACTTATTTTCCACCTGGGTTGTGATCCATTTCACCCCTATTCTTCAGTGATTCTAATTTATTTTTGATGGTACTTTAAAAAAGCTTTTTTAAATTATAGCTAATTTAAATAAACCAACATGTTTGTAACATCTTTTCATTCTGCATTTATTTATTTCTGTTCTCAGAAATGTGTGCACCTACTAGACCTGAAGCATCTCCTTTCCATTAGTATGGATGGCCCAAATGTGAACTTCAAGTTCCTCAATAATCTCCAGCAAGAACATGGTGAATTACATGGAGGTCGGCAGCTAATTTCTGTTGGGAGCTGTGGACTGCACACGGTACACAATTCATTCAAGACTGGCTTCTCCATATGGAATATTGAGAAAATTCTGAGAGCAATGCACTATGTTTTTCACAATGTCCCTGCAAGAAGAGAAGATTATACAAAACTTACTGGCTCATCTCTTTTTCCACTCCCATTCTGTGGACACAGATGGGTAGAAAATCTGCCTGTTGCAGAGAGAGCCATTGAGGTATGGCCAAAGCTTAAACAGTACGTGGAAGCAGTCAATAGAAAAGAACTACCAAACCCTGGAACCTCTTCTTTTGATACCATCGATACAGCAAATAAAGATCCCCTGATCTTAGCCAAACTTCAGTTTTTCATGGCGGTATCCAGAACGTTTTGTCCATTCTTGAAGAAATACCAGACTGATGAACCAGTCCTGCCATTTCTGTGCAGAGACTTGACAGAGTTGATGATGGTAATCATATAATTTCTGCTTTGTTTAAATGGCTATTTTTGGTTTTATGATCTTTTGAAGTGGGTATACTACATTGAATGACTGTGTATAATACCTATGTAGGATGGAATAACAGCTGGTTAAGAGGATGCTTAATAATTAGACAAATTTGTTTTCATTTTGTAGAGTCTGGTGAGACGTTTCATCAAAAGGGAACTCCTGCAAGACCTCACTCCCTTTAAACTGACCAAACTTGAAATTGATGACCAGAAGAACTGGGTCAGTGCAAGCCACGCTGACATTGGGTTGGGTGCTGACTCTGTCCTTAAGGTAATGCATTGTTGCTGTTTTATATACATAAACTTTAAACTGCGCTGCATTCATCCTGATACATTACTAACATGATGTGTGCTATCCCTCCTTGATAGGCTCTTCAGAGCAAATCAAGCAACAGAGTAGGTGACCTCACTGTCCTCGAATTTAGAAGGGACTGCATAATGTGCCTCTCCAGAATCGTTAAGAAATTGCAAGAAAAGAGCCCTTTGAAATACCCCACTGTCAGGCAGATAGCATGCTTAGACCCCTCCATCATGAGCAGAGACCCAGAATGGTGCAAGGGAAAGATGAAGTCTCTTGTTCAAAGATTTCTTCAGGACAAGCAGTTGACAGGAGGAGTTTCAGCTGGTAGGATTATTATAGGAAAATAAAGGTTATACAGCTCAGTATGCATAAACTGTGTTCTCAGTATATACTTTGATCTTAAGAACATTTTGAAGATAAGCCTATACTCTATTTATACAAGCACATTTAAAAAAAACTTAAGCAGTAAATAATTGAAGATTTTGAAGATGTTTCATATTTTATATGCATTAGTCTTCCTCATGTTCAATTCATCCTTTTAAAAGTGATATGATTTTAATTACTTTATTTTTGTTTGTTCATTGCAGGTGATGCTGTTGTGCAACAGTTTGACAGCTTTCTCTCTCTGCATGGCAAAAGTGTGGAGTTTCTCTCTTTCAAACCAATGGAGCAACGTCTTGATACTTTAATTCTGCAAACTCTCAATTCGTCTTTTCCTGATCTTCGGAGTTTCCTTCAGTGCCTCTTGCTGTTATCCCATGGGCAAGCTACGGTAGAGAGAGGCTTCTCTGTGAACAGGGAAGTAGAGACTTGCAACATAAAAGAAGAAACTGTTGAGGCCCAGAGACTTGTCTGCGACCAAGTTAGAGCTTCTGGGGGGGTTCTCAAAGTGTCCCTCACAAAGGAACTGCTGGTTTCTGTAGCCTCAGCCAGGACCAGATACAGGATCTACCTTGATGAAGAGAGGAGGAAGAGAGAGGGCGCCATGCGTGGATTAAAGAGAAAAGCTTTGGAAGATGAGCTGGAAGAACTGAAAAAGAAAAGGGGGGTGTTGATGGAGGTGTGCGCCAGCCTTCATAAGGATGCTGATCAACTAGCTGAGCAGGCCGAAAACAAGTCTAACACACTCATGGCTCAAATGATCACAAAATCTAATACTCTAAGGAGGAGATACAAGGAAAAGTGCAATGAATTGAAAAATGTTGAGTCAGAGTTGGAACTAAAAACGACTGAATTAAGGCATCATTAATTCTCTTATTTAGACAGTTAATAACTGCTATTTCTATAGCACTTGCATTTTGATTGAATACTTTGTTGACATGCAATGTTTTGTCACAAAACCCTGTCTCTTTTGACTTGGCTTAAAATGTATGGTAGTGATTTTTCAGTTTCTCACATGCCAGTCCAATGTGGAGGGGAATGCACTAAATCTGTTTTACCCACAAAACAGTGCAATTTCTAATGCACTTTAACTTTACATAGATTCATTTTCTGACTGTAAAGGTTAAGTTTGTGAGGTTTTTTTTTTCTTTGTCCAGGCTGATGGAATTAAATAGATTTTTACATATTACGCTGTCTCCTGAGCCATTTCTAATTCAGTTCAAAGGGATATAGTTTCATCATTGCATCATCACCATACTGGTTGCAATTGAGTGTGTGTATATGTGTGTGTGTTATATATATTATACATGGATACATACATTACATATATATATATATATATATATATATATATATATATATATATATATATATATATATATATATATATATATATATATATATATATATATATATATATATATATATAATGTGTATATATAAATATATGTGGTTAGTTATGGGTCGTGTCTGGCATTAAAAATGGCATTAAAAAAGGCATTAAAAAGCATTAAATTAGGTTTGAAGATAGCTGCAGAAACCCTGACTTGGATCCGGAGCGTGCCAGACTGCCATGCCCATCTCGGGACTCGATCGCGAAGCCAGTGCTGAAGCGGTCTCATATGAAGCAATCCGAGCGGCGTTACCGCGGCTGCAGATGCCATATGCCCCAGGAGCCTCTGAAAAAGTTTCAGTGGAACCGCATTCTTGCTCTCGATTTGTCGGAGGCAAGTCAGCAGAGACTGCGCGCGCTCGCTCGAAAGCTGCGCGTACATGGCGACCGAGTCGATCTCCATACCGAGAAAAGAGATCCTCTGCACGGGGCAAAGTTTGCTCTTCTCCCAGTTGACCCGAAGGCCCAGACGGGTTAAGTGGTGGAGAACCAGATCTCTGTGTCCGCAAACCTGCTCTCGAGAGTGGCCTAGTATGAGCCAGTTGTCGAGGTAGTTCAGGATGCGGACCCCGTGCTGCCAAAGGGGCGCAAGGGCTGCCTCGGCGATCTTCGTGAAGACGCGAGGGGACAGAGATAACCCGAATGGGAGAACTGCGTACTGGTATGCCCGCCCCTCGAAAGCAAACCGTAGGAACGGTCTGTGTCGAGGAAGGATGGAGACATGGAAGTAGGCGTCCTTCAGGTCAATCGCTGCAAACCAATCGTACGGACGAACGCATTCGAAAAGGCGTTTCGCAGTCAACATCTCGAACGGAAGCCGGTGAAGGGATCGGTTCAAGATGCGAAGGTCCAGGATTGGCCGTAACCCACCGGTTTTCTTGGGTACAATGAAGTAGGGGCTGTAGAACCCCGACCTCATTTCGGCTGGAGGGACAGGCTCGATCGCACCCTTCGCCAGTAGAGTGGCAATCTCCGCACGCATGACGGGGGCATGGGCCCCGGTCATGGTATAGCGGACTCCCCTGTAACGGGGAGGAGCCTGCGCGAACTGAATCGCGTAGCCGAGCCTGATGGTCCGGGCAGCCCAGCGGGACAGCCCCGGAAGCTGAAGCCAGGCTTCCAGAGACTGCACCAACGGGGTCATCCGGACGACAGACGTACCCTGGGTGGGGCAGCGAGGCAGCGTTACCGGCGCGGACAGGGGAGGCTGTTGGGCGTCCCCGGGTCGGAGCACGGTTAACGGCTGCGCCCTGACAGAGGAGACCAGGGAAGGACTCGCGTTCCACTGGGGTCTGCTCTGCCAGGGGGCTGGCGACAGAGAGGGATGCGAGTGGCGAGACCCGAGGGTGGTGCGCACTGTCATCACCGGTCTCTGGGTGCTCAGAGACAGGAACCTGAGTTCTTCCCAAGCGCTGCTAGCCCGGGGGCCAGCAGCGGAAGGATTTTCCCCCGGCCCTCCACCGGGGGAAGGAGAGGCCCTGCTACCATCCCCTGGGAAGAACTGGAACCCATCTCTGAGTTGTCCACCTCCATCCTGGCGTTTAACCAGTCTGGGGAGCGGACTGGGCGACATCCTCAACCACCTCCACGGCGCGGCCCAGGTGAAGGCTGCTGCTGGGGCCGGGCGGGAAGAGGGAGGGCGCCCTCGGCGGCGAGCGGACTGAGGCGACTGGGCCTGCGGCAGGTGCAGCAGCTGGCCGCCGGGGCAGTACGTGTTGCAGCCTCAGTCTGCTCTGGGGCGGCCGAGAACTGTTGGGCGCAGTTCTCAGCCGCGCCGCCGAAGAGGCCAGCCTGGGATATGGGTGAGTTGAGGAGGCGGGCCCGCTCAACGTCCTCCACATCACCAGGTAAGGCCTGGTGTTCTCCCGGACCACAGCTGTGGACATCGCCCGACCCAGGGAGCGTGTGGCCACCTTCACCGCCCGGGGGCGGGGTCAGTTGCGGCACGCAGCTCAATGAAGAGCCCTGGGTCGGCTCCACCCTTGTGCATGTGCAAAGGGGCGGCGGCCTGCCCGTAGCACTGCGGGACCACGCCACCGAAGTAGACGAGCCCACAGGCTTTGGGGGGGGTGCTTAGGACAGCCACACCACGCCACGTCAAAGCCCTCTGTGGACACCGTAGTGCGCAACAGAGAGTTCAACAGTGGGGGGGGGGGGGGGGCCCAGTGTACCCTAGGCCGCGGCCCCATCAAGGGCAGAGAAGGCGGAGGAGGCCACCAAACGGTCGCGAGAAGCACGGGGACTTCCGGGACCGCGTGATCTCCTCATGCACCCCGGGAGCGAAAGGCATTGGGGGCGGGGCCCAACAGCTGTCGGGTGCCGCCCCCAAAAACCAATCGCGCAACCACGAGCACCCGCGACTGGGCGGAGTTCCACACCAGCGCGAGACTCGCGGCTGCCCGAGATAACATGGCTGTCAACTTTAGGTCAGATCAGGCAGTGCTGACACACCCGGAGGCGGAGCACAACCTAATCGTCATCCCCAAAGGACTCCAGCCCACCTTGGGATGCGGCGATCGACATTTCACTGCTATCCGGAGCGTGAACTGAACGAACGGGGCGTCAGAGACGGGCCGTAGATTCAATCCAACACTCGCGGAAGCGATGTATAAGAGGGGGGTGTGGCCCGAGGAATGAACGTCGGGGTTCTTAATACCACAGCACCGCCCTCAGGTCACCCTGGCCACCAGCCAAAGTACCATCTCACTCGGGGACGGTAGATTGGGGTGTGGCAGAGGGGACTCTCTCTCCTCACGGAGATCATTGAGTCTCGACCGTGACATCGCGATGGTCACGCCCCCGCAATGGAAACGTGACACATCCGCAAACACTGCCCGTGCGCGCTGAAGCCCAAACACGCTCGAGCAGTGAATGCGTCCTCAGACAGCAGCGGAAAATCGATCGCACCCGGAAGTGCACGGGCGAGCCGTCTTGAAAAAGATGTGCCACGCGCAAGCTCTTTTTGTGAGAGGAAAACCTTGCAGTCGATGCCGAAGCGCCCAGGGAAACACACACCAGCTGTCAGGCGGACCACTGCACAGATCAGCAGGCAGGAAGTATGCGATCACTGGAACGCGCCGTCACACCAACACCGACTGGAAAGCTGCTCGTCTCGAAGAAGCTGACAGAGTCTCAGAAGGCTGTAGGAGTGAAGAGGTAGGTACTCTTGGCTCCGAAAGCAGAAACATAATGCGATATTGCCTCGTACTTCCTTATATACTCACGCAGTGAGGCGGAGCTACGTATGCAAATTCCGCATGCCCCATGGCATTGGAACGCCATTGGGCGTTTTCTCAAAACTCGAAGTTGATAGGCTTCTAAGCGAAACCCCCATTCGTTAGTCACTAACGTTACGTCGTAGTGACTGAACGAAAGGGAACACTGTTACTCACTGTTTGTCACGGTGCTGTCGAATCCATATCTTAAAGTCTGTTTGTAAAGCCTGTGCTGACATAAACTGAATCCATTTTCTCCGAATGCTCTGGGCGGGCAAAACAGAGTAAGGGGAGGTAACCTTTCCTGGTATGACATCATAACAGGAAAATTCCAGATCAGCTCGTCTGAACTCATTTTCTCAAAGGCAGAGAAAGACAGCCAGAACTCAGTTTACACCCATCAAAATTTCTAGCCACTTGGGGACCATATACAGGCTAGGGGAGCTCATATTAATGTTAAAAAAATGCCATGTAATGCCATGGGACCTTTAAATATTTATTTTGTGTGCCCATTTGCTCACATAGCAAAAGAAAAACGCCACAGTAGTGATTTCACAACTTTCAAAAAGAGGGAAAAAATAGAGTGAGATTGATAACGCTATTACTAAACACCCTTACAGCAGCGGTAACTTTTTTTATTGTAATTTTAATGTAAAAGTAATAAAATACAACGTATTAGTGTTATAAATGTACATATATAAAAAAAACATGAAAATACAAAAAACGTTGCAGGATTTACGATATTGATGACCGTTAAAACGCGTCATTACAGTCTGTGAAAAGGGTCTATAGGGATATCTGCACTGAATTGCCAATTTAACATGTATTTTATGTATTTTCAAAATACAAAATACTCTATTTGTATTTAAATACATTTTTCCACACAGTATTTTTTGTATTTTCATGTATTTATGCCCATCTCTGTATATATATATATATATATATACATTCACCTAAAGGATTATTAGGAACACCTGTCCAATTTCTCATTAATGCAATTATCTAATCAACCAATCACATGGCAGTTGCTTCAATGCATTTAGGGGTGTGGTCCTGATCAAGACAATCTCCTGAACTCCAACCTGAATGTCAGAATGGGAAAGAAAGGTGATTTAAGCAATTTTGAGTGTGGCATGGTTGTTGGTGCCAGACGGGCCGGTCTGAGTATTTCACAATCTGCTCAGTTACTGGGATTTTCACGCACAACCATTTCTAGGGTTTACAAAGAATGGTGTGAAAAGGGAAAAACATCCAGTATGCGGCAGTCCTGTGGGCGAAAATGCCTTGTTGATGCTAGAGGTCAGAGGAGAATGGGCCGACTGATTCAAGCTGATAGAAGAGCAACTTTGACTGAAATAACCACTCGTTACGACCGAGGTATGCAGCAAAGCATTTGTGAAGCCACAACACGCACAACCTTGAGGCGGATGGGTTACAACAGCAGAAGACCCCACCGGGTACCACTCATCTCCACTACAAATAGGAAAAAGAGGTTACAATTTGCACAAGCTCACCAAAATTGGACAGTTGAAGACTGGAAAAATGTTGCCTGGTCTGATGAGTCTGGATTTCTGTTGAGACATTCAGATGGTAGAGTCAGAATTTGGCGTAAACAGAATGAGAACATGGATCCATCATGCCTTGTTACCACTGTGCAGGCTGGTGGTGGTGGTGTAATGGTGTGGGGGATGTTTTCTTGGCACACTTTAGGCCCCTTAGTGCCAATTGGGCATCGTTTAAATGCCACAGCCTACCTGAGCATTGTTTCTGACCATGTCCATCCCTTTATGACCACCATGTACCCATCCTCTGATGGCTACTTCCAGCAGGACAATGCTCCATGTAACAAAGCTCGAATCATTTCAAATTGTTTTTTTGAACATGACAATGAGTTCACTGTACTAAAATGGAGCTTCGTGCCCTGGATGTGCATCCCACAAATCTCCATCAACTGCAAGATGCTATCCTATCAAAATGGGCCAACATTTCTAAAGAATGCTTTGAATGCTTGAATCAATGCCACGTAGAATTAAGGCAGTTCTGAAGGCGAAAGGGGGTCAAACACAGTATTAGTATGGTGTTCCTAATAATCCTTTAGGTGACTGTATGTTTAAATATTAGCCTATTATATTATTGTTTTAATTTCATATGTTGGTGATGAAAAGTGAGCAGCTTGAGTAAGATAGGCTATAAGACGTGCAATATGTCTGGAGACATGGAGTGGGGTCAGACATGATTTTTATAGAGTTTTGTTTTGGAGAATGTCTTTCTTTAAAGGGAATTTAGTTTTCTATAAATTGTATTGTAATTTTGATCAAGGTTTCATCTAATTTCCTATATATTTAGTAAATAAGAAGCAAACCAAGAATGCCGGGAATGGATTGACGTGCGTAACGAACCCACTGGCCATTTCCGCTGTCTTTGTGTAGCCTAAGGCTGAAATAGCGTCTTTCTGTTTTTAATACATTTTTTGAATATATGTCTTAATTACAGTAGGCCTATTATAGATAGTTATGATATGTGTGGCTGCACTGGGGTCCATCATTACTAGGTTAAAGTTACACGCTAATCATTAGTGATCCATGGCACCTGCTACCCATGGCTGTTAAGAACTGTAGGCTACATCAATAAATTACAACAATTTCGTGCTATGGGCACTGCCACTGATACAGGCAGCGGAAGAGCCTATATGCTGAGCTTGCTTCTGCTTTTCAAACAAGTGTAACAAAGGCATGGGCTAAATAAATTCTCTAATGTGGATACAGACATATACACACATCACTATACAACACCTTATTAGGAGAAAATACATGTTTTAACGAGAAAAATATGTTGTTTTAACGATAAAAGATCTCGTTATTACGAGATAATTGAGTGAAAAAAATAATATGTATGTGGCAGCGATGCGTCACCGTAGCATTCCACCCCAATAAGGGAACGCTCCAGATCTTCCAGGCACAGATCACAAGGAACTGATAGAAGGCACTCCACTTCACATTTTCAGTCACTCATGGGTGCATCTCCTGGAAGTTCTTCTTCTAGACGTGGTAAGATAATAAACTAGTTATATTACATTGTGTAGCTAATTTTTGGGGGTGGACAATTTCAAGTAGAAGAGTAGTTAGTTAGATCCTGAAGTGTACAGCTATTTTTTTCTCTTTCTCTTGGTATGAACTGAGATTTATTTGAGTTTTGTTTGAAGCTAAATGTTATAAAATGTTGCTGTTATTTTCAGCGTGAGCCACTTAAAAGTCCAGAAGAAGGTTGTATGTTTTATAAATTGACAGATATTTGTTACATTATTGATTTTTAACTGGTGTTGTATGCCTTAATGTGATTTTGTTACCACAAATATAATTTGGTATTGTAGAGCTTAGAAATTATATACATGAAAGTTAACGTCCTTTCTTTGATTTTAAAAAAGGTGGTGGTGGGGAGCAGTGTAAGCTGTCAGTTATTCCCACAGACTCTCAAGGATTTTCTACTCATAAAATCAGCTTCTAATAGTGGAAAGAATGTCCTTTATGTAGTTCCTTTGCAGGAGGAACTGTCTACTGAACCACTGCTATATGATTCAGTTGAATTCTCAAAGATGCCACAGGCAAACTGCATGAAGTGTGGCAAAAAAAAAATACCATTGCAGTTGTTGCCACTCCATGTTGAAGACTGTGGAGAAACTTATACAGTGTGTCTTTTAATGTAGATGCTTTTCCAGTGCTGTTCCAACTCTTAGTTGATGTGTACAACTGAATGTTTTAACATTGCATATTTGCTAGGAATTGTCAATAATAAAAACTCAATGTTATTTATATAGCACTTTTTACAATTTACATTTTTTACAAAGCAGCTGTACAATATGAAACATTAAGCAATATATTAAATATAAAAGAAAGAAAAGTATGAAAAGCAAAATGAGTATTATAAATTCATATTATGTCCTGATAAAATATACAGTATTATGACATTGAAAGCTCTGTGTTTAGCGTGAAAGCTCGCCGTGCAATACAGTCGTGCCGTGTACCAGTTGCTTTGCTGCAATTATCAGGTTACCGGACTCGTAGCATGTGCAATATCTCACGACCTCCCGAGTGTCCGAATTCGCAGTGTACGTAAACCCCCCTTTAGGGTTTGTAAAATGCTTTATCTAAACCTTGTAGCTATTTGCAATACTTATAATTTAGAACAAAACATTATAAACAATAATTTATTGGATTTATCCAAAGGTTCGTAAAGAGGATCTCACTGAGGAGCTCAGACACCAACGAGCGATAAAAGCCAAGACAAAACCAAGCATCTTCTCTGCTCTCAGTGAAGGGGAGGCCACAGATTTGGCTCAGGAGCTGGGAGCCATGCTTGGACAACATGTAAACCTAGGCATGATTGGAAGTGTTCCCAGTGCTGAGGCAGACGCTTTTTTTTACTTGCTTCTTGCTTACAAATCTGTCCATTCATTTTTACAGAAATGCACTCTGCACTCTCCAGTGCTTTCTAAGGGAAAAAACTTTTTAGTCTGCTGACCCATACATTCGGACCACAAGTCGTGGATATGGTCATCTCCTTTTTAATCAGTCAGCTTAAGTTGGGGTACACTCAGTGAACACAACGACAAATGAACGTTAAATTGTAACATTGTCATTTAATTGGTTTACATATACAACAAATCAGCAGAGTAATGTTAAACAGTCATTGTTTATTTGGCTTCATTTACAATTAAAGTAGCAGAAATATTGAAACATAAACAAAATACAAAAAAAAGTTCTGTGTACTTTTTAAAAGTGTACTTATTTGGACATTACTTTACAATATATTTTTAGTATATTTTAAACTGTGCTCAAATTTGTCATTGTAACAATGCACCGAAAGTATATTTTTAAAAATACATATTTAATATCCTTAATTTGTAGTATATTTAAAGTTAAATTTGATTAATGTTTAAGGTTATTTATTCATGCTTAAGTTTTATAATTAAGCATTAATAAATAAGTGTTCAAATATGACTAATGCATTAAAAGCCCATTTTTAAATATATGCAGTGTACAAGCCCTAATGTAGTTGTGCTTTAAGTGTAAATATGTTTAATGAGTTTACACTGGCAGAGAAGAATCGTGTTACAGTCGCACACACAGATCTATATTAAACCAACAGCACACTAAAATACAACACAAGAAAATATGAGCTCAGTATTATCGGAATTCAAATGTCTCTTCAACTCTATATGGGGAGGCTGCAGACCTGGAGCAGGCAGACATACGGCCCAGGCAGTTTTACGCCCCTGTTGTTCCTGGCGTGACCAGTAGGGGTTATAGTTTTACACCCCTGTTGTTCCTGGTGTGACCAGTAGGGGTTATTTAAATATAGTCGTTGCATTAATATATCAGATAGACAGTTTAATGACTGTACGACTTGAGCAAGCGTCAATATCAGGAGAAACCCGCGTAATTAAAAAAAATACAATTATTGTGTCACGGAATGTTTTAAGAATTTCCAGGCGAGAATGTAATTGTTTAAAGCTCAAGTCTGTGGCTTATTTATAAAAAGTAGCGCTTATTATGAGCAGGGTTTTCGTAGTTGTGAGATCCAAGCGATCACCGGGTGTTCAGCGCTCATTTAGGCCACGGAGAGCAGCCTTATCTCGGCTAGTCCTTCTGACGTTTGCCGCTGGCTCTGATGTCTCTGCAGTGTAGTGGTTCAACATGAGAGTTTTCTTTTTCTTCTCAGATGGCATTAAATCATGTTTATCAGGCATTTTGGGAGACACAAATATAAGAAATTATAGAGCAATAGTCCTATGAAATATTAGATATTATTATGAAAATGTTGCCAAGTTATTAAACTTCTTTTTTTCATTACATGTTGCCCCAAGAACACATTCATATAGAAATTAGATACAATGTAGATACATTGTATTTAATGGGACTATACATCTATGACCATTTTACCCACATATTGCATAAAGTAAAATGGTATATCAATTAAAGAAATTATGAAACCTAAAAATTGATTAGTGAATGAAAAACAATCCCATTGTCATTTCATGTCTTTTTTTTTTTTTTTTTATCTTTTTTTAAATGTTTGTAAAAGTCCTGGTGTCCACTACAGTGGACATAACACATGAATAAAATCCTTTTGGAAAAATGTATCTTTTTACAAAAAAATATATTTTTCTTTTTTTATTAATTTGTTTATTATGCTCTAAACAATGTAACGACAGAAACTTAAACAATAACCGTCCTCATAGACCCCATAATTGAGTGTTTTTTTGTTTTTTTTTGTGAATTTAAATATAAATGTTACAGTAATACATCCGATAGACAGTGTAATGATCTGCACTACAGGTTAAAATATCTGTAGGCTAGATATTTACTGTTGGCCTTCACTCTTCATACATTGTCACGGATCGCTCTACAACGCCTCCTCCTGGTTTCACCAGATCCCTCTCTCCTGCGTATTAGGACTGCATTTCCCATCCTTCCTCCTCTGCTCATTATCATTGCATTATTATCATCTGTGGACCCTCAGCTCACCTTTATCTGGACTGCTCTGCTCATTGTTCATTTGTGAAGTCTTGTTTTACCCTTTCTCTGCCTCTAGCTTATTTCTCGTGTTTGCTCTTGTATCTTTGACTTGGACTCTGATCTCATTTTTGACACCTAAGCCGTCTGCCTCTGACCTATGCCTGTTTGACCTTCGTTCCCTCGATTGCCCTTCATGTGTTCTGTTTGATCTTTATGACTGCCTATCTCTGTTGGCTTACCTGTGTTAATAAATTACTGCAAATGGATCCGAACGCTTCAGCCTCTTCATCACATACATAGCCGACAGGAGACAATTTTTTTAATTGAAAAATTATAAACATAGTTGGATCAGATCTGTAGAATAGTTATACCTATTCACCGTAGGTTTTTATTTACAGGAGAATGGGTGATATATGTTGTTGTGAATTCATATAAAATTCGGATTCAGCCCTTCAGTGTAGTCATATGGACCATCGATGTAATATCTGCTGTAGTATTCATTATTGGTTGTCATACAGCTACAGAACACCTGTCCTACGTAGCATTTGATGAAGACAAACACATTTCATCCTTTTTCTAAAATTCCAAGGGCCATTTATCCATAATCAAAGAAAGAGACAACTTTTTTTGTGAGCAATATTATTTATTTACATGAAAACATGAGCTAGGATGATTCCCCTATGGCATGCCACTCCACTTGAATTCTTCCTCAATCTTCCGGTCAAAGTGTTCCCGTTCACTGATTAAAAAAAGCAACAGTTGGAGAGAAAAATGGTTATTTGTAAATTATGTCAGGATGTCGTTTGACCATTTTTTCTTTATCTGATCCTTATAGTCATGGGCGTAATTTGCACGGGGGTTACGGGGTCATGACCCCCTCAAAAATCAGATCCAGCTAATATAACCCCCCCAATATCATCACATCATTCAGATTAAAATAAATATGAAATATTCCGAATTAATACTTTTGTTAGTTTTCATTATTAATTTAATTTGCCAGCAAGAAAGATAGCATCATATTTTAAATAATCTGTAACATACCCCTGCCCGCCGCACCGACTACTTGGTATTACCCAACCCGCTTTCTCTACCAAGTTTGTTCACTATTTTGTGCAGTCGCTGGGATGAATGGTTGGAGAAGCCAGACAACGATTTTTCATTGTTGTTCGACACCAGCCAAAAAAAAAAGAAAAATCCTGACCAAATTTTTTTCCAAATATCTTTTATTTATTTGTTATAATTGGGGTATAGCAATTTTATGTCATCCGTCTTATTCATTTTTTTAACAAAAGTTTTTTTTTTTATTGTACTATTTTATTGTTGTTGTATTTTCATTTAAAATAGGCTAATAATGAACAAAAAATGTAACATTAATTTGAAAGTAATTAAAGAAGAAATTATGAGTTAAGCAATATCATACGAGAAAGAGTGCTATTTTTCAGAATAGCCTATATCAGCACAATTGCAAAATGCGATATTAATTTTATACAACAGTTCAATAAACAACAAGTGGTCATTTTTTTACAGTTTTGCTCTATTTTTCCAACAAAAATAGATTCAAACAAAGTATAGGTTTCGTTCTCGCATAATTCACGCTGACAACTATAGGCTACTGGCAGTTTTATAGTTTCATAGGCCTGGAATAATTACCTTTTCCCCACATTTCATATTTCTATAATTAAAATATTATATTTAGGACATAAATCTAAAAATCTCATTACATTATTTAGGCAATTGTAATTACAGTGTAAGTGGATTTTGATAAATGGTTAGATGGATTTTGTTGATACTGATTTCATTTAATTGTTATAACAGCCATAGTGGTAAATAGTGTAATTACTTAAAAAGGTGGTCAACAATATGTAACTTTACTTTATAAGAGGTGTGCCCTAAAAAGTGAGCATGCAATTTTGAGAACACTAAGGAAAGGGCACGTTCTTTTCGTCTGTTTGGATACTTCAAACACAAGTTTGCACTGCCTGTTTGGTTTACCTGTTTAGCCTACACATTAACATGCGCTTTGTCTGACTCATAGCGCGTGTCTTCGACGCGTGATTTACCTTATAAGCATGCGTTCTTAACGTCGGAAATGTGCGTTTTCCTTGACCCCAAAGCGCACGTTAAGGACACGCGCTTTGCGGTCAAATCGCCGGCGCCCCCGCTCAGCACGATTTCAGTGTGTGTTGTGTTTATATTTTCATTATAGTAAGCTTGTTACAAGCACGCCAGGCTCCACCCTTCCCCAGACACAACGCTCCCAATCACCCGAGTACTGAGCACACACACCTGCACGTCATCTGCACTGCAATCACCACCTGCACTTAAGCCCCACGCTCACACTCAGTCACTGTCCGGTATCGTTCGCACATGTGTAACCCCCTCTTATTGGTTCACTCTTTTCATTTCGACCCGGGAATGACCACACAGAGACGTAGACTGAGCTCAATCATGTTTAATGAACTGAAATGCCTGAAATGCATGAAATGACACCACACAAATGTGATATAAAGCTCATCCGGTCACACAACGTTCTCCTCAACAGCATAAAGCGACTCAAACCACAGTTCAATAAGCAATAAACCAAATTAACTTAAAGGACCCATGGCATGGCATTTTTCAATTATTTTATAATGTTTCCTGAGGTGTACTTATATTGTTAGTATGATTATTACATCATAAAATGTCATAATTTAGAAATAAAAGGCATTTTTTCTATACTGCTGTTTGCCCTGTGGCTGAATGCCGTGTTTCAAGGGGCGTGTCTGCTGTGAGACTTCAGTAAAAACGCCCACTGTTGTGATTGGCTGACATCTTTGCATTTGAAATTAGCGGAGGGGGCGGTTTAACGAGGTCTACGACAGGAGCTGGAGGCCCTGGAGCTGCTGCCAGGGAGACGGATGGACCGGAGTTCACTTCACATTAGTTCTCAGCATGTCTCAGTTCAGGGTGAACTGTTGTAGTTACTAGAATATACTTCAGGTTATTCGTTTATTTCTAATCGGAGGGGCTGTCACTCATGTCAGAAAGTTAGTAACTTTAGTAAATTATGGATCAGCGCTGACTCGAGACGCGAACCGTTTAGAACGATTCAGTCCGATTTGGTGAACTGGTTCGGTTCACTAAAAAGAACCGATTCAAAAGAATGATTCGTTCGCGAACCGGACATCACGGAGACCGAGCGATTGCTAACAAAGTTATTTATAGTAACTACTGAGTTGTGAGAGCTGCGCTGTCAGCGCGAGTTTATTGTGTTTGTATCTGAGAGTTCTGAATAAACACGAGTCCCAGTCACACCGAGTCCGTCTTAATCATTATTCTACCAACTTTGTAACACATGCAATGTACCATTACAGCGAGATGAACGAGTTAGTAAGTGTTGATTATAGCATTATTTTAAGATATGTTCCAATCATGAAAAGCGTCAGTGACGCGCATTGAGTACACAGCGCAAACAAAGACACAACAGCAGTAATCGAATGTAATCCAGTTTATTGTGGGGAAAGATGGCTAGCCTAGCCGGATACCCTCAAGCTTACCCCCCTTCTGCTTAATCTCGCGCCGTGTTTGGTGCCTCCGCTGTGGGCCAGATGCAGTACTGGGGGTCGGGGATGTTGAAGGCCGACCGGTCAGTGCAGCCCGAGCCTCGGCGTGCGTGAGGTTTATCTCTAAAGAGATGTGAGTCTGCCGATGTTGAGCAGAAACTCCCGACTGTATGCACATTGTAGAACAGATAGACGCGACGAGGACGTACAAAAACACTGACTCGCAAGATGGAAAACACGAAAACACCTTTCTGTCGGGAGAGAGAGAAGCCGCATTGTGTGCACGAATAATAAATAATTAGCTACACATAAGAAATCACTGATCACAGATCAGAAGGAACTGAAAAAAGACTTCTGTTTTCATTTGTACATCCAAACACTGAGAAACTGCCAGCGTTCACTCGTTCACAAGGAATGATCTCTCGAGCGTTTGCATGGGCGTGGCAGATTCTCTGGGTGGAGGAAAGGGAGGTAACCGTTCCTGCTTGGACGTCAAAACAGGAGACTTCAGGATTGGCTCGTCTGGCCTGTCATTTTCTCAAAGGCAGAGAGAGACAGCCAGAACTCGGGTTTACACCGATCAACATTTCTATCCACTTGGGGACAATATTCAGGCTAGGGGAACTCATATTAATGTTGAAATACCTCATAAAATGAAAATTTCATGCCATGGGACCTTTAAGAGCTCAATTTCATTTTTTTTCCTCTGAACATATAAATGTAACATCATACAACCATAAGTGCATCATACCTGAAATGCATGAAATGACACCACACAAATGTGATATAAAGCTCATCCGGTCACACAACTGCCAGAAACAAATGCTCAAGTGAAAATAAACAACGAGAAAATACAGAGAAAGATTATCAGTCCATCCTATATTGCTTATAACTCAAATATGACATACACTTTTGAAAGAACAATTTTGACCTTGAAAGATAAATAACATCTCTGACAATATTTTATTTGTTAAACCGGAGAGAGATTTTACACCTACCGTTCTCCTCAACAGCATAAAGCGACTGAGGAGAAAATGGCCGACACTATAATTTACCCTAGTCACCTGTAGGTGTCCCCATATCCCTGGATGCACTTAAACATGATATTCATAGAAAATATAAAATGAACAAGGATTTTGGCACAATTCATAACAATTTCCTTTTCCCTGTTACACATGCACACGCAACTGCTAGCTACTAAGGACTCACCTGATACTCTACCTGATCTCCTACGTTCCCTGAGTGTCTCTTCGTCTTGTCCTGTCTCCTGGTTCCCTGTAACCTTCGCTCCATCGTCTCCCTCGCAATCAAGAATACGTATCGAATCACCCATAGTCCATACCATTCACCTGAACTGCCATTCCTGATACTCACCTCATCTGCTCACCCCTGGTTACCTAATAAACTCTGTCAACTGCCATCTGTTCTCCGTGTCACCTCTGTTTGTAACAAAGCTTCAATAATTATGTTTTTAATAATCTGCTCAGTGTTTTCTTCAACAGAGACCAAACTCAGACCTGTACACTAAAACATTCAGGAATTACAACCATTCAGTTTTGATGTAACATTTTCAAGCCTACGTTAAAAAGAGTCATGAAAGTGAACAGAGTGAATAATGAAACCCATTTACTCACAGCAGATGAGCTCAGTCAAAATGAACTCAAACACTATTTCACAATCATTTGTATTGTGTTTGCTACTTTATAAATTAATCTTTAAATCTACTTTCAGGAAAACACTTTAAAGGGGTGGTAAAACACATTCTTTTGAAGGCTTGACTGTGTTTGTGGGGTGCACTGTAACATGTGTTCATGCTTCGTTTTAAAAAAAATTGCCTTATTTTTCATATATTTGACCTTTATTCTACACTGCTCTGTCCCTCCTTGTAAAACGGTCTGATGCTTTCCGGGTTGTATGAAGCCAGTCCCTCAAAAATACGCAGTGGGCTCTGATTGGTTAGCTGGCCCAGTGTGTTGTGATTCGCTAACCGCAGTGCACGTCGGAAACGTCACGCCCCTTACCTTTACCGGAGGCTGTTCAGTATTAGAAACAACGGCGTCAATAAAACCATATGAGCTCGAATCAGACCCAGAACATTTGAGTGAAGATGATCGAGCAGAACCTGTTCAGTCCTCGAGAGTAAAGACTGCGGATCTATAATGATCGCTACTGAATGGCACTGTTACTTTTGTATTTTTAGAACGATTATAGCCAAATATCTGTCACAAGAACTAACCCAAAACAAACACTAAGCACTGGCTTTAACTAGTAAGTTAGCCAAATCACACACAGAACCATGTTTAGCAAGCCTGTAGATAAACAATACATAAAAGCTCTAATCAAAGAATCATTTACACTAATGCCAGGTTCGCTGTTGAGATTTTAACGTTAGTGTTTATAACGATAGGTGTTCGTCGGATAACGTTAAGTATGAATGAGCATTTAACAGACTGGTTTGCAGAACAACGCTGTCATCTGTTTACTTCCTTGCTACAACCTATAACAGAAAAACACATCGATGAAAAATAAATCAGACTTACAGGTTGTGGCCCGTGAACAGCTTCTGTTTGTAAATCCAGCTTTCAGGACAAGCCGTTGTGCATATCCTGTATTGAACTCGCGAAGTTTGTGGAAGATTGTGTTGTCCTCCGTGAAATGTGCAGCGCGCGCGTCGTGCATCCACGCACCGGCAGTGTTTTTTTCACGCAGCTGACGTTGTGCAAATCTGGCATTGAAATCGCGAAGACGGTGGATGCAGGGAGTCCTGCGCGCGCCTGATTCCCCGCTGACTCAAACACACGTGCATATAACATGCTGTATGTTAAACGCTCTGCAACGCACCCCCGTCCCTATGAAGGCTGAACAGAGCAAGTACCCCAGACCTGCAATCCGGATGAAAATAACAGCGTTTCCTTGGCATCGCGGCAACAACACTCCAGCCTAACTATACCACAACAGCGCCGCGATACAAAATGGCCTCACCCCTTATTTAATATTCTCGGAGGAGGGGTTTATGTAAATATTGGGCCTGGTGATGTCAGCAAAACCTGGGTGAATGTGTAGTAGTACCTAGCGGCCGTTTGCTGTAGTCCTTAGAAACTGATTTCTTTAAAAGCAAATATCTCCCTTTGCTTTAAACTTTGAACGTTGTAACTTTGCAGATGTTGTTTATGCTCAAGCAGCAACATTACACGTTAGCTAAAGTTAGAATAGTGAAATCGTGGTTTACCACCCCTTTAATACAATGCAATACAATAATTATTTATAATTTATTCACATATATATATATATATATATATATGTATCATTGAAGACTTGCCTTTCGATTTCATTACAATTCTGTGAAATATATTTTTAATTGGACTTTAAACCTTTTAGTGATATTTTTTGGTATTAAATGAATTACATTTATACTTGAAATGTTTACTGCTTCTTTCTAATACTGATTTTTGAAAGATGTAAATTTTCATTTTACATTTTATTTTATAGCTAACACATATTATAACTATTTTCAGACTCACATTTTTACATATTGGTAAAAACATGTATGAACTCTGCTTTGTGAACTCACACTCTTTTTAGCATGTTTTTAATCACATTTGTCACAACTTACATTTTTAATACAGGGATTACCTGACAAAAAATAGGCAGACATTTCTCTGCACTCCTGTGATTGTAGACAGCTGAGTGTGAGCGGGACTTTTATTTTGGTGTGGTGATGTGACGTCATAAGGCTGCGCCGCGCTCCTGCATCTGTTGTGATTCTGCTGAAGAAAGGTTTGTTTTAAGAGTTTAATCTAAGTCAATAGATACCGTTCGATGTTTTATTTATTTTTACAAGGCGATATGAAATTATTTGGTAATACTTTACAATAAGGTTGTATTAGTTAACATTAGTTAATGCATTAGTTAACATGAACTAACCATGAACAACACTGTAAAGCATTAGTTCATCTTTGTTAACATTAGTAAATTAAAATCCAGCTGTTCATGGTTTGTTCATGTTAGTTCACAGTGCATTTACTAATGTTAACAAGATTTTAATAATGCATTAGTAAATGTTGAAATTAACATTAACAAAGATAAATAAATGCTTTATAAGTGCAGTTCATTATTAGTTCATGTTAACTAATGTAGGTAACTAATGTTAACTAATGAACCTTATTGTAAAGTATTACCAATTATTACAACTTACTTATTATTGAATATAACATTGCAGTGCTTTAACTAACTTTAAAGGATATATTGTGTGATAAATCGCATCCTCACCAGTAACAAAAGCTGCGTCTCATTTCTCTCCCTCTATCGTGAATCAGTTCATCATAAACACGAGTTCAGTCTCTGGAGACTCATTTCTCTCTCTATCGTGAATCAGTTCATCATAAACATGAGTTCAGTCTCTGGAGAATAGTGATGGAGAAACTGAACTTTTCAACACTCCGAGTCAATCAAATACTTTGCAAAATGATTCATTGATTCGATTCACGACTCGTGCTGCTCAAACAGAGCAAATGAGTGAGAACAACAAACACTAACATGTGTCGTGACAACTTTAACAAACTGCTAATGTTTTCATGAAAATGTAATTATTTAAATATAATCTATCATTAATAATATGTAGATCATAAATGCCTCCATAAAATAGTCTGTATAGTTTGTGTTCTTTTATTATGAAGTGCTAGTTTTGAGTGTTTTTAGCTGATTGAGACACTCGGATTTAGTTTGGATTCATTTTTCTTTCTGTTAATTCTTCTCATCTTAAACAGGACAAACACACTGTAAAACTCCTGGAGAAGCGACTGAGATCCACGTGACACATTATTATAAAGATGGAGTTTATTAAAGAGGAGAGTGAAGACGTGAAGATTGAAGAATCATTGAGAGTGAAACATGAAGAAACTGAGGAACAAACAGAGAAAGAGGAGAGAGAAGACATGAAGATTGAAGAAACATTGAGAGTGAAACATGAAGAAACTGAGGATCAAACAGAGAAAGAGGAGAGAGAAGACATGAAGATTGAAGAAACATTGAGAGTGAAACATGAAGAAACTGAGGAACAAACAGAGAAAGAGGAGAGAGAAGACGTGAAGATTGAAGAAACATTGAGAGTGAAACATGAAGAAACTGAGGATCAAACAGAGAAAGAGGAGAGTGAAGACATGAAGATTGAAGAAACATTGAGAGTGAAACATGAAGAAACTGAGGAACAAACAGAGAAAGAGGAGAGTGAAGAACTGAAGATTGAAGAAACATTGAGAGTGAAACATGAAGAAACTGAGGAACAAACAGAGAAAGAGGAGAGAGAAGACATGAAGATTGAAGAAACATTCAGAGTGAAACATGAAGAAACTGAGGAACAAACAGGTTGGTTTCATTCTCAAAGCTCAACTCATTTGATCCTTATTAAAATATCCAGCTCTACTTAAAAATGATCTCCATTTGCTGCAAAACATTTCATAAAAGATACAAATTTGTATCTAAAATACATTTTCCAAACTACACAAATCGGCTCACAATAAAATGTACACTACTTCACACAACACTTGCATTTCCACTGATTGCGGCAGGATATTTCTTTCTCTGCTTTTCAATACAAAAGAAAGCAGATTTCCCCTGAAACTGGTCAAAAGATCATTCATATCCAGGGTGACATCTTCAGGAGCATCCTCTGCTGTGTCCGTGTTGACTTCATTGTCACTAAAGGTTCTTAATATCATTTGTACGCACATTTCAAGCACAAATGTGTGTGTGTACGCATACTTAGTGAATGAGATTCACTGTTTCTGTGGACAGAAGACACTATGTTTCTGATATTTGCACATTAAATTGTATTCGCTACATATGTTGGTTATTTTTATATCATCGTTTTATTTTTCTTTTGTTTTGAGCTGCTGTGCTCTTTCTCTTGCATCTGTGAGTGATTTTGTTTGGTCGATTGGGGAGTTGTAACTCCACCTGCCAGCGATAGGTCAACCCAAAGTTATAACATACATATTCTGCTTGCTCCCCGACAAAATTAAAGTATGAGATTGAGCTCAGTCTATAATTAACCAGATCTCCTGGAGCAATGAAGGGTTTAACTGCCAACTTGACAGTAGGGATGCAGCGATTTACAGATTCGATTAACCTCGCTTAAAAACATCACGGTTAATTAACCGTAAAGGCTCAAATGTTTCTTTTGTACGGAACGGAACTGTTGCAACTTATGCAAAACAAAAACAAAGTTACACCAGCGGTGCACCAGTTTAAAGTGTTGTGTTTATGGTAACAGTTCAGTTTATTCCCCTCATATTGACATGGATGTTTACAGAGCAGAGGTCATGTCATGTAGTGTGTGTCGAGAGGCCAGGAGGTTGATAGGAAGGCTCAGTACAACAAAGGGGGTAGTTTCCCAGATGCCAGACATGATTTATTTACAGCATTTCAAAAATTGTGCAGTGCACTCAAAGCACAAAAAAAAAACAAAGAAAACAAATAAACTAATTTTGACTTATACTTAAGCTAAAACAAAAGCAAAATGCTGTGAGCAGCAAAATCTAGCACTAAACAATGCCAAATAGCATATCAAACTTCATGTCTCACCTCAGACAAACATTCAAACACTTTAGTAGCACTTTAGCGCAGTATATAGAATGCAACCTCCCCAAACAAATTCAAACAATGGTTTAAATAGTCAAGTTCTCTTACGAGAGGTTCTCTCGTATTGCGTAAGTTCCTTACGCTACGGGAAAGTATTCTTTCTTCGAGATTTCTGAAAAACCCAAAATTATCCTTAATTTTGTAACATTGTCAACGCAGTGCGGCAGCCTGGCAGACCATAGCAGGCTATTCCAGCGTGACTATTGGCTGCTCTGCTGGCAACTGCAGCAGCCTATCGGTGAGCCCGCGTGACGTGGCGACCAATGAGGGCGCTTCGCGCCCACCTGGCTACATTTGCCTACAGGTGGGGCGTGGCCACGTGTATATAAGCAGGGCTCACGGGCTGCATATTCGATTTTCTTTTCTTCAGCGAAGCCCTTCGCATCGCTGGATCTGGAACCCGCCGCCGTGATCGTGCAGACGAGCAAGCAGAGGACAGCGCCTGAGGAAGCCGGCAGCATCGCGCCACCTTCAGCCATCCGTGCCTGCTCTGCTATCCGGCAGCCCATATCCTTTTACGCTCAAGTGTTGTCGCCGCTGCGTCACACTTTCTCTAAAAGAGCTGAGCGTTTGATACAAAATGTCTCGTTCCACCTGCGGCTCGTGTCACGCGCAGCTCAGTTCCGGGGACCGCCATGTGATCTGCGCTCTCTGCCTGGGCCGTGATCACGCCGCCGCCGCACTTCTCGCCGGCGGATGCCCGGAGTGCGAGGAACTGACGATGTCGACCCTGCGGGCTCGACTCGTTCTGTTCGATGACGACATCCCTCCAGTCCCTGCTAAGCCGCGCAGAAAGAAGCGCCGCTCGCAGCGGACTCCGGAGTTCGCAGAGAGAAGCTCGCCGGAACCCTTCCCACCCGCTTCACTCTCGCCTTCCCCGCCCCCACCCCAGGCCGCCTTTTCTGTTGCCGCCTCCGGGGATGAGGCGGATGCGGCCGCGGAACGCGCCGACAGCTGCTCCATCATGGCTTCTGACAGCGAGGACTGGTCTTCCGCGACCTCTTCAGTCCGGGGCTCCGGACGCTCTCGAGCGGGTGAGGACACCGAACTTTTGCGCCTTCTCACCCGGGCTGTCGAGCAGCTAGGCCTCGAATGGGCCCCGCCCAAGGTGGCAGCGCCGAATCGACTTGACGGATGCTTCCTAAACAGTCGCCGCCGCGCGCCCACCTCCAGGACTGCACCCTTTCTGCCAGAGCTTCACGAGGAGCTCGCGAAGTCCTGGAACGCGCCATTCTCCGCGAGGGTCTCGTCTCAGGCTTCTTCGACGCTCTCACAAGTTGACGGCGCGGCTGAGAAAGGCTACAACGCTATCCCTCCGGTGGAAGAGGCGGTCGCAGCGCACCTTTGCCCGCCTTCCGGTTGGCGCTCAAAGGCTGCCCTCCCGTCTAAGGCCTGCAGAGTGACGTCATCGCTGATCGGCCGCGCTTTCGCTGCCTCCGGTCAAGCTGCATCTGCTCTGCACTCTATGGCCGTGCTGCAAATCCTCCAAGCTAATCTCCTCCGCGACCTGGACGAGAAAAGCTGTGACGTTGAGTTGATCACGGATTTGCGAAGCGCGACGGATCTCTCCCTTCGCGCCACCAAGACCGCAGCACAGGCCCTCGGACGCTCTATGGCCTCCCTCACGGTAGCTGAGCGCCACCTCTGGCTCACGCTCGCGGACATGCGAGAAACAGAGCGCGCGGCCTTCCTAAACGCCCCGCTCTCTCCGTCTGGGCTTTTCGGACCAGCGGTCAAGGGGATCGTCGACCGTTTCTCTGAAGTGCAGAAAACGACGCAGGCCATGAACCTCTTCCTGCCTCGACGCCCCGGCGCTAGCAATAGCTCCATTGCTCGCCGTCCTCGCGACCAGCCAGCACCGAGCTCCGCGCTGCGCCCAGCGCGGCCCCCTTCGTCTCAGCGAAGACCGAGCGGCCACCCCAGATCGCGCTCTTCCAGCCGTGGTAAGCCGCCTCCACCTCGGGGCCCCCGGCCTAGGATCGCGCTGAAGCTCGAGCCTCCAAAGTCCTCCTAGCCAGAGGCAAGAAGCGACGGTTAAGTCCCGCCGCGGCCGGACCACCGTCAAAACTCTCTTTTCTGTCAGCCCCCACCACTGTGGTTGCTGCAGATGGATTTCACGCAGCCAACGAGCCGGCAAAAATGCCTTCTCGCCTGTCAATAACCGCCGTTTTTACGGCGAACCAGAGAAATCACAAAAGTTGCATTATTTCTGGTTGCACGGCTCACGCCGTATGTGTTTCAAATGCAGTAAATGTGCCCACTTTTCTGTGTTCACCCCTGCACACAAGCACTATAAACCCCGTGTCCCCCACTCACATAAAGCGGCCACCGGCCGCTCGAGTGCTAGAGTTAGGTCACGTGTCCGCTTGTTTGCGTCCATGACTAACCACCACACGCGCTGTCACACAGCCACTCTTAACCGGTCATGTTCCACGCGTAAGAGTTGTGCCCGCTCAAACGCGCTCACACATTTTCGCGAACATTATGCCTCAGGCGCCACGCGCCGCGCCACACACCATTTGTTCTCCGCCCAGGGTGGCCGGAGCGATGAGTGTAGGGCCACACACAAGCCACTCCCCGCTCGAAGCGGCAGAGATGCAGTGTGTAGGGCGGCCAGCCATCGCGAGCGATCGGCTGGCCCACAGCACAGAGAGCGCGCGCACTGCGCCCGCCCCTCCTATACAGGCCGTCAGACCCGCGAAGCGCGGCGTTTCGAGCCCGGAGGCCATTCTATCCCGTGTGGCACACGCGAGAGCGTGGGAAGCCATTCCAGGTGTATCAGAATGGGTGCTGAAAACAGTGAAGCACGGCTACACTCTGCAGTTCGCTCGCCGCCCTCCGCGCTTCTGTGCGCGTACAGAGACGAGAGTGAGCAAAGAAGTAGCACATCTACTTCGAGCAGAGATAGCCACGCTGCTGTGCAAAGGGGCTATAGAACCGGTTCCCCATTCTATGAGCGAGTCAGGCTTTTACAGCCGGTATTTTCTCGTGCCAAAAAGGGATGGGTCGCTCAGACCGATTCTGGATCTGAGGCGTCTGAACAAAGCTCTTATGAGAAGATCGTTCAAGATGCTAACGACCAAGCAGATCCTCGCGCATATTCGCCCGAGAGACTGGCTAATCTCCCTAGATTTGAAAGATGCATATTTTCAAATCAAGATAACGCCGCGTCACAGGCCATTCTTACGATTCGCCTTCGACGGCCAGGCTTATCAATACACCGTCCTTCCGTTCGGCCTGTCACTAGCACCCCGTACATTTACGAAGTGCATGGACGCAGCCCTTGCTCCTCTGAGAAATCGAGGGATGCGAGTGTTGAACTATCTGGACGATTGGCTCATCCTGGCGCAGTCAGAGGCCGAGCTCCTCGCCCACAGGGCAATGCTGCTCAGCCATCTGGACAGCCTGGGGCTCACGGTCAATTGGACCAAGAGCTCATTAGTGCCCACGCAATCAACCTCATTTCTGGGTTTGAATCTGGACACTGTGGCAATGTCAGCCCGCCTGTCACCCCAACGCGCGCGCCAAGTTCGGCGCATGGCTGCGTACTTCCGGCCGGGCAAAATCGCACCTCTCAAGCTTTTTCAGAGGATGCTGGGACGTATGGCCTCAGCTGCAGCTGTGCTCCAGCTGGGCTTAATGCGCATGCGCCCGCTGCAATGCTGGTTAAACGCCCGAGTGCCTCACAGAGCCTGGGCGTCCGGAGGCTTCAGGATCAGAGTGACTCAGGGCTGCGTGTCAGCCCTAGAGCCCTGGTTAGTAGCCGACTGGTACCAGAGGGGAGTGACGATGGGAGCCATCTCACACCGCAAGGTCATCTCGACGGACGCCTCCACCACGGGTTGGGGCGCCGTTTTCGAGGGCAGATCAGCCTCGGGCCTCTGGTCGAGCGAGGAAAAACTCCTACACATAAACTGTTTGGAGATGATAGCGGTAGAGAACGCGCTCAGGCAGTTTCTCCCGCTTATACGAGGACACCACGTGTTAGTCCGGTCGGACAATACTACAGTGGTGTCCTACGTGAACCGGCAGGGCGGTGTCAGGTCCAGACGTCTGGGCAATCTGACAGAACGCCTGCTCGTGTGGGCACACAGCTCGCTGCGCTCGCTGAGAGCTGCGCACGTACCGGGCCACCTCAATGTAGGCCCGGACAAGCTGTCCAGGGGCCTCATTCTCCCAGGAGAATGGTCCCTGCACCCCCAGACAGTCCAGCTGGTATGGCGCCTATTCGGCAGAGCGGAGCTCGACCTTTTTGCAACAAAAGAGAACGGCCGCTGCCGGACGTTTCTGTCCAAAAGCGAGGATGCGCTGTCCCAACCTTGGCCCAGCCTCCCGCTGTATGCTTTCCCACCGATTTCCCTATTGCCCCAGGTCATAGCGAAAATCAGGGAGACGCGCTGCCCGGTGCTCCTTATAGTGCCGCGCTGGGAGAACCAGATTTGGTACCCAGAGCTGGTGAAACTGTTGCACTCACCCCCCTGGCCAGTTCCGCTGAGAGCAGACCTCCTCTCTCAAGCAGGAGGGTCAGTTTGGCATCCCCATCCAGAGCGATGGTCTCTGCATGTATGGGTGACCAACGGATACCCGTTGACCTGCCCGAAGGGGTTATGAACACGATTTCACACTCTAGAGCCCCCTCGACGAGGCGGTTATATAGTTCTAAGTGGTCGGTGTTCACTGAGTGGTGTGTTTCCAAGGGATTGGACCCACAGCAATGTGGGGTCCAGCGGGTGCTCTCCTTCCTCCAAGAGCTTTTGGAACTGGGCAGGTCCCCTTCCACGCTCAAAGTGTATGTGGCGGCTATAGCAGCGTTCGCTCAGACGACGCTAGGTAGCACGCTAGGAAGGAACGAGCTCATCATCCGTTTCCTCAGAGGAGCCAGACGGATGAATCCCCCGCGGCCCCCATCGGTTCCTATATGGGATCTAGCCTTGGTCCTAGAGAACCTGAAGGCTCATCCCTTTGAACCGCTCGAGACTGTGGAACCAAGGTTCCTTTCGCTAAAAACCGCGTTCCTGATAGCTCTGGCTTCAGTGAAACGCGTGGGGGATCTACACGCGCTCTCAGTGAGCCCGACGTGTATGGAGTTCGGTCCTAATGACTCTAAGGTCATTCTCAGACCGTGGCATGGTTATGTCCCCAAAGCGATCGGCACTCCCTTCAGGGCGCAGATTATCTCCCTCTCGGCTCTGCCAGCATCCGACGAGGGGGACGGTGGCAATATCCTCTGCCCTGTCAGGGCATTGAGGGTTTATGTCACACGCTCCGCCGCCTTCAGGCGTTCTGAGCAGCTATTTGTTTCGTTTGGTGGGCGCACTAAAGGTCTCGCCTCCACGCGATTGCAACTGCATACGCTTCCAAACACCTGCAGTGCCCGCTAGGTGTCAGAGCACACTCCACCAGAGGCATGGCCTCTTCGTGGGCTTGGGCCAGAGGGATTTCCATCCACGATATCTGTATGGCGGCAGGCTGGGCCTCCCCGTCTACGTTCGTGAGATTTTACAATCTGGAAGTTCCTGCCTTACAGGCGAAAGTGTTATCAGTTCAATAGGGCTGTTGGTCCTGCCCAGTGATTCTGCGCAGACATAGCTCACATACTGGTAGTAAGTTCGGTACTAGGCTCATGTGAATTTGAAGGAGACCGGCGGTGCCGTTTCCTCATTCACGAGACGAGCTGTTGTGAGTTTGAAGGTGACCGGCGGTGCCGTTACCTCACTCATATAACAAAATATTGTGAATTTGAAGGCGACCGGCGTTGCCGTTCCCTCATTCATGAGACAAGGTGTGGTGAATTTGAAGGAGACCGGCAGGTGCCGTTCCCTCATTCATGGGACAGGGTGTTGTAACCACCCGTTGTAACCACCCGTCAGTTCGAATGAAGTGTCTGTAGATGTGGTGGCCCGTTTTCCTTACCGGCCACCCTGCCCGAGCAGTGTTATGGTCCCCGGTTCCCTGGGATACATATGCTGTACGCGAGGCGGGCACGGCGTTGACAATATGTTCCCGTAGCGTAAGGAACTTACGCAATACGAGAGAACCTCTCGTAAGAGAACGATACTCGGTTACTTAACGTAACCTCGGTTCTCTCTAGAAGAGGGAACGAGTATTGCGTTCCTTGCCGTGCGCCCCGCGGGCTTTTACGCTTCAGAACTACGAAAACCGAATATGCAGCCCGTGAGCCCTGCTTATATACACGTGGCCACGCCCCACCTGTAGGCAAATGTAGCCAGGTGGGCGCGAAGCGCCCTCATTGGTCGCCACGTCACGCGGGCTCACCGATAGGCTGCTGCAGTTGCCAGCAGAGCAGCCAATAGTCACGCTGGAATAGCCTGCTATGGTCTGCCAGGCTGCCGCACTGCGTTGACAATGTTACAAAATTAAGGATAATTTTGGGTTTTTCAGAAATCTCGAAGAAAGAATACTTTCCCGTAGCGTAAGGAACTTACGCAATACTCGTTCCCTCTTCTAGAGAGAACCGAGGTTACGTTAAGTAACCGAGTATCGTTTCCCGCCAAACCCTAGTGGGATAAACCATTGCCACGGGGTGGAACCTTTCCCTGTAAACGTCAATCACAGAATTACACAGCAAAACATTGTCAGCCAAATACTATAAGTACATGTTCAAAATTAATTTCTTACATCCTCTTCTTATAATACAAACAAACCCAACATATAAACATAAAACAAACATTTACTCACTTCATAGCACTCACACCTCTCCCCGTGTTGGAAAAATGGTATGACCGATCAGACAGCCAGATCTGGTTACGCGCGCTACCAGATCCCGCCTCCAAACTGCCGGTCTTGAAAGATCAGATCTAACATGTGCTATATTATGCAAATTAACCAAATATAGACAATTTAAAACAGACACTAGCTTGCTGTTATCCTTACCCAACATTAACAAACTAAACCATAAATGTTGGTATTATCCCACCAAACATGTACATCACAGCATAAACATGTTCAAACACACAATAAATTTACCATAGCACTAGGCTGGCACACTAGTGATGATGTCATTGTCCAGGTTCATCATCACAGGTCACCTTTCTTTAATTCCAAAGGGAGAGATGGACTTTTGTCTTTATTATTATTTTGTGCTGTATTATTTGGTTAGTGTGTTATTTCTGGTTCAAAAGGTTAACAAAAAAATAACACTTTAAAAATCTAAAGAGTGTTCATGTGATTTTATACATTGTTGTGAAATTTATGAATGCATAATAATCGTGAAACCGTGATTATTTCTTTGACTATAATCGTACCAACAAAATCTATAATCACTGCATCCCTACTTGACAGTTTGTGAGACGTGTCCTAAAGCAAGTAAACTGAGCAATACTGAAAAGGCTTCTCAGATTACATGTAACACATTTCTGTTGCTTGGTGGGTATAAAATGGTTTTAATGGTTCAATTGGTTTTAATGCTTTACATGTATAAATGTTTGGATGTCTGTTGTTTGTGTCTGGGGTTAACTATTATCTTTTTTCACCTTAGACTTGATGGCACTGAAACAGGAGAGTGAAGAATGGAATGAAATGGAAGAGGAAGATCAATATAACAATCATCATAATTTCATAACTGGAGAAAACACGCTTAGTTCCTCACAGACTGAAAAGTCCTCACAAAAAATGTCTCAAAAGACAGGGACTAGATGTAATTTAATCTGCAAACAGTGTGGAAAAAGTTTTAGTCAAAAAGGACACTTTAATGATCACATGAGGATCCACAAAGGATTTTACACTCGAGAGAAGCCTTACACATGCCAACAGTGTGGAAAGAGTTTCTATGAAAAAGGAAAACTTAACAGGCACATGAGAATTCACACTGGAGAGAAGCCGTTCACCTGCCAACAGTGTGGAAAGAGTTTCAACCAAAAAGGAGTTCTTAATAGGCACATGAGAACTCACACTGGAGAGAAGCCATTCACATCTTTTAATTGTGGAAATACTATTGTTCAATACAGGAATCTTAAAGTACACAAAGGATTTTACACTGGAGAGAAGCCGTTCATCTGCCAACAGTGTGGAAAGAGTTTCACTCATAAAAGAACCCTTAAGAAACACATGAGAATTCACACTGGAGAGAAGCCTTACACCTGCCAACAGTGTGGAAAGAGTTTCACTCATAAAGGAACCCTTAAGGAACACATGAGAATTCACACTGGAGAGAAGCCTTACACCTGCCAACAGTGTGGAAAGAGTTTCACTCATAAAGGAACCCTTGAGAAACACATGAGAATTCACACTGGAGAGAAGCCTTACATCTGCCAACAATGCGGAAAGAGTTTCACTCATAAAGGAACCCATAAGGAACACATGAGAATTCACACTGGAGAGAAGCCCTACACCTGCCAACAGTGTGGAAAGAGCTTCACTCATAAAAGAACCCTTAAGAAACACATGAGTATTCACACTGAAGAGAAGCCTTACATCTGCCAACAGTGTGGAAAGAGTTTCACTCATAAAGGAACCCTTAAGAAACACATGAGAATTCACACTGAAGAGAAGCCTCACATCTGCCAACAGTGTGGAAAGAGTTTCACTCATAAAGGAACCCTTAAGAAACACATGAGAATTCACACTGAAGAGAAGCCTTACCTGCCAACAGTGTGGAAAGAGTTTCACTCATAAAGGAACCCTTGAGAAACACGTGAGAATTCACACTGAAGAGAAGCCTTACACCTGCCAACAGTGTGGAAAGAGTTTCACTCATAAAGGAACCCTTGAGAAACACATGAGAATTCACACTGGAGAGAAGCCTTACACCTGCCAACAGTGTGGAAAGAGTTTCACTCATAAAGGAACCCTTAAGAAACACATGAGAATTCACACTGAAGAGAAGCCTCACACCTGCCAACAGTGTGGAAAGAGTTTCACTCATAAAGGAAACCTTAAGGAACACATGAGAACTCACACTGGAGAGAAGCCGTTCACCTGCCAACATTGTGGAAAGAGTTTCAACCAAAAAGGAGTTCTTAACAGGCACATGAGAACTTCACTGGAGAGAAGCCGTTCACATACTTTAATTGTGGAAATACTATTGTTCAATACAGGAATCTTAAAGTCCACAAAGGATTTTACACTCGAGAGAAGCCTTACACATGCCAACAGTGTGGAAAGAGTTTCTATGAAAAAGGAAAACTTAACAGGCACATGAGAATTCACTCTGGAGAGAAGCCGTTCACCTGCAAACATTGTGGAAAAAGTTTTAACCAAAAAGGAATCCTTACCAGGCACATGAGAACTCACACTGGAGAGAAACCGAACCTTTGAGTACCACACAAGGATTCATGTATGAGAAAATGGTTTTATATGTCATCAGTGTGGAATAAGTTTCATTGACAGGAATCATTAGGAATCATGTATTAACTCACACCAGAGAGAATCCTTTTGTTTTCTTTGCTTAGGGGTTAAAAGAAGTTCAAAATACCTGAGCAGCTGACTTGGCAAACACCCAAAGTGGCATTTAGATGAGTATATAAATATGTGCTGCACAATTTCCTTTCAATGCTTTACATCAGGGTTCCTCAAACTCGGTCCTGGAGGGCCACTGTCCTGCAGAGTTTAGCTCCAACGCTGATCCAACTGTGATTTTCTAGGCCCTGCCGAAACCTGTAAAATGCTGCCTTCAGAGGACACATTTTAAGGTAGGAACGTTCAAATCTAGGAACGTTCAAATCAAGGCACGTTCAAATCTAATGTTAGTTTCACTTCCTGTCTCCTGAGATACCTTCATCCGATCGATTTTTGAAGGTAGCATAGATGTATCCTTCGCTGCCTTTGATATCCCACAATCCTGTGCGTTACATTCTGTGACAATTGAGCTGGAAAAAAAAGATGGCATCCAAAATTTGCGTTTGCTGGTCAGGTTGTGTGTAAATGTATGTTTTTTTAGTTTTTGTTTTTTACCAACATTTTCCACTTCTGATGTCATTTCTAGTGAGAATTTACTACTGAAGTAATTAAATGGGTTTAGTTCTCACTAAAGCTCTCTATTGTGCTGTAGATCATTTAAACGGTTACACTGCCTTAGAAGTCTGTCCGAAATCAGTTTTGTGAGGTGCCGTCATGCACAAACGCTGCCTGCAGAGTCACTAGCCACGTTTCCATTACCCTTCAAATTGCGCAAATTGAAATTTGCTAATTGAAAATAAGCCCAATGAAAACGCGTCAATTTCGCAAAAACTTTTTTGCGATATATGGGAGTTTTTACGCTCGCATGAGGTGATTTTTCAGGCAATTCGAAAAAGGAAATTTCCGCAAAACTGCAATGGAAACAGTTTTTTCGCATTTACAGGTCACCTGGTACGGTCATGCATTGCTCCCACATAGGGCCTACATATAATTTTTTTTCCACTCAAGTATGTCTAATAGCGAGATCTTATGTCATTAAAACAACATAGATTTTCTCCTAATAAGGAAAGTGGCATAACTTTATAATGACGGACCCCGGTGCAAACACAAATATTATAACTATCTATAGGCCTACTGTAATTAAGACATATATTCAAGAAATGAATTCAAACAGAAAGACACTATAGTTTCAGCCTTGCTCAAAGACTGAGGAAACAGGCCAGCACGTCAATCCATTCCCAACGATCTTGGTTTGCTTCTTATTTATTAAATATACAGCCAAATAGTTGATTAAACATTGATCAAAATTAAAATACAATTTATACAAAACAAAATTAATTTTAAAGAAAGACTTTCTAGAAAACAATTCAATGAAATGCTCAAAATCCATGTCTCCAGACATATGCGCATCTGATTATGTGCCCTACTCATGCTACTCACTTTTCATAATCAACATATGAAATTAAAAGATTGTAATATTTAGACATAGCCTAACTATATGAAACTAAGTAGGCTACGTTTTCTTTAACCCTCTGTCCAATGAAGTCGTCGGTGCCTTTTGATGGATTTTTTCCTTATTCCAGCGGAAACAACTCACAATACTCTGTCATTTTTAGCCATACAGATCAGTGCAAGACATAATTATAAACAGTAAACTATGTACTTTTATTTGTGTACACTCAATAACCACTTCAAACGCTATCTTCATTTCAAAAATATATTTTGTTTATTAAACGCAAAGTTTTTCATTTCAAAAGCATTTCTAAATTCAGTTTATATTTACAACAAACGAAATTCCAAGCCAAAATAACGAAGTGGTAAAAAAACCTTTGAGTTACCACCATGCAAATTCAAACTTTTGCTCGTCTCTGTATGTGGCAATGCATCACAATAACCTGGCTTATGTAAAAGTCGATCATTCTTTACAGATGATGGTATGTTTGGACAGAAGACGAGTTCTTTATTAAACTCATAAAAAACAATAGAATAAAAAAATGCCACAATTTATCATAACACCTCATGTGTGCCGCTCAAGTATAAGGTGCTTTCCTTGCCATCAATGCTTGGATAACACACACGTCTCATTAATAATAATGGGGTGCGGTGGCTGGGATATACTTAAACCTAACAACATACGTAGCATGATTTTTGCAATGATTTATCACGAGAGGAAAAAAATGGTTTTAGTCGCATAACATCAGTTAATGGAAACGCCGTCATTTCGCAATATTTTTTTAACGACTTTTAGAAAATATTGCAAAAGTTTTGCGCAAATCTGTAATGGAAACGCAGCTACTGTCTGAAAAGGCAGTGAGGCAACGAGTCACTGCCTAGGTTTTTGGACGCAGCTGTAGTGATCCTGAATACCTTGATTAGCTTGTCAGGTGTGTTTGATCAGGATGGGTGCTAAACTCTGCGGGACAGTGGCCCTCCAGGACCGAGTTTGAGGAACCCTGCTTTAAATGTAAATTCTTTTACAAAATGAATATATAACCTTTTATGAAAAGTCAATGCAGGATCTAAAATGTCTTTTAAGACATGAGTGCACAAATTTAGAAGAGAAAGTGTCCGTTTCTTTGACAGTTTTTAAAAAACAATTTATTTTATGTTGAGTCATTTTACGTCACAAGAGGGAGTTGTTTTCCGGCCTCTACATTGGCTCAGTGCAGAGTAGGTTGGGATTCAGTAGGATAGGTCGTGAGTCAGTGTGTTTTCGGTAGTTTTTGTATATTAATTTATATATTGTGTTCGGGATGATTTTAATGAACTTTGATGAACTTACAAACACACTTCCGTATGCATACACACACACTTACAAACACACTTCCGGATGCATACACACACACACATGGAAAAAACTGCTGAAGTCGACATCGCCAGCTGAGGAGTGATGGTCACGAGGTGTCTGCAAAAGCCTTGTGTTCCGTTATTGATGAACTTTAGTTCCTGTCTGGAAAAACCCAGAGGGTTACAACACAATTTGATGCTGAATAAATACGACTGCCTGATTGTTCCTCAGTGTGCATTCTTTTTGGGTTTTGATTGATGTACCATCATAGGTGAATTCTATTCTCTATGATTATTTTGCTCGAACTGCTCTGCTGTATTATTTTAACTTGTATTGCTCGGACGAGAACAAGTTAGTTTTTTACATCTATTGCTTTTGAACTGCACACAAGGTAACCACCTGTATACTGATCCACTCATACAGAATTGTCTGTTTTGAGATTGGCTAAGCTGAAGCATTATCTGTAACCTTTTGTTATTTTTGCTAATCAATTTTTTGTCATTGTGTAACCAGTACTTTTATCTTTTGTATAAATAAATTTTCATTTTATAAAGACAAAGTATGGTTTTATAGTCCTTACTTCAGCTTAAAAAGACAGTTCTATAAAGAATAGAAAGAGCACGTTCATTACAGCTTACAAGGCCCAGAAGTCAACCAACCTTCGATGAGAGATTCTGCTGGACGGTGAGCATGCTCTTATTAAAAAGGTTATTGACTGTTTATTGATTCTATATTGTTTGATTGAGGATATTGGTTTCATATCACTAGATTGCTGGTATAATGAAAACGAGCTAGGTGAGGTTTAGGCCTAATTCTGACCTGACAGTACAAGACTGCTTATCTGCAATGGTTAACATTGTATTTTAAGGGTTAATAAGGAACGGGAACGATACCGGTTTCCCAACAATTGTCATGGTAAATTATTGTGTTTGTGGAGGGTGCACAAACTCCAGCCTGACAGGGCATCGAGTCCACAGGTTTCCTAACAAGAAAAAGGATAGTGATATCTTCCGTGCCTGGGTGCGTTTTGTGCCGGTGAAGAGACCGGACTTCACTTCTGCATCTGCTTCAAAAAACACGGTGGTGTGTAGCGTTCACTTTAAACTGGAGGATTATCATCCCGGTGATATGAGGAGTTCAACATGGGATGCTGAAGCAAGAACCAAGTAGGACTCAGAGTCAGTCACTGCACATCAAGTCTAGGGGTGACATTCTCCCAGTAGGCATCCACTTCCCTGACTTTCCTCAGCTGTGACCATGGCCTCGCATTTTCCACACAACGACCTACGAAACAAAAACTTGTATCAGGAAAATGTTTATCTCTCTACCTCCCTCCATCCTTCTCCTGCGGTGATGAGAAACCGTTATATCACACAAGGTTGGTGTGGATGGATATTAACGAGTGTGACATACGCCTGATCAAAGCTTATTTCTGATATTAGTATCAATATTACTAGATGACCAATACTGGCTTTGATATTGCCTGATACACAATAATAATCTGTACATTATTGTGATCTGAGCACAGTGTTCATATCGTTAACTAATGTGTATATATTTATAAGCTAACACTGTTCTCTCACCGAGACACCTGCTCTGTTCTCCACAGTTTCTCTTCACACAACAACTCAATTTGTCTCTGACCATTGTTCTGTCTAATCCTGGACTGTCCTTGCTCTCTTTGCCGCATAGCAGCCTCATACGAGTTTGAATAAACATTAACAATTATTTTCCTATTTTTTAAAGTGCCTGTTAAGGCAACAAGCATGTGTCAATAACTGAATGTTTAAGCAACTTGTCTTATCAACTATACCTGAAAGCCTTAAGCAACAAGCATGTCGCCCTTACCCAGCTGACCTAAACAGGTATATTGCCAATCTCGCACCAGCCATAGTAACACGCATGATGCTAATACCTGAAAAGCTTAAGCAAAAACAGCATATTTCCATGAATGATATGCCGTCTGGAATGAAAGAGGTGAAGATTGAGTTTATTGAGCTTGAGCTTATGGTTGTATATCAGCAGTCCAGGTTCCAGTTCTTTTGAGTGATGAATGTTGGCTGTAGTCTTTTGGCAAAACTTTATCCATGCAAGTTGTCTTATAATAATCTACTCATAATGTGAAGATGGCTTCTCTTCTGGACTGGTGTTCCTTATGCGTCAGTTGACTACTTGGGCAAACCATCTGTAACTGGTGCTGGTGCACGACCTTGTCCCATAGTTGTGTACATTTTCTTTTTTGATTTTTCACATTATTAATAATTACTCTCTTCATGTTGTAGATCCCTTGTTCACGTGCTAACAGGTTATAGCAGTATTAGAGAAGGTTGGACACTAGGTGGTACTTTGGGGTAATTTTTAAAAGGCTGTCTAATTCTAAACTTTTTTATTTTTTACAATACATCTTCTACTTGGGTCCTTCACAGAAGGTGCAGGTGCGCGTTGCACCATTCATTCTGTGGTATTCCGCGTTATACAGTAAATTCAGTTTTTATGAATGGAAACCGCAATCCTGTCCACGTTTTCTGAATCGTGGAAATCATATGGCCCTTCATTGTCTACAAGAAGCAGCAGGTTCAACACTACCATTATCGTGATAGGCTAATCAACACCACAGCAACCGCTTGTGCATTTACGCTGAACTTTATTTACGCAGGATAATATAAATCATTAATGGAAAAAATACTATTGTATATTATAGTAAAATTAGTCAATACTATAGTGTTTTTGAACCATATTAAAGTAAACGTACTACAGCAAACTATTAAAAATACTATAGTACAGGGCTGTACGTTAACTTTTTTTGCACATAGCACTGGTGCTACAGAGGTTGAAAGTTTTGTAGCACAGCCCACAAAATTGTAGCACATGTATAAAACGTCTGTTACCATGTCTGAAAAATGCAAAATGTGCTATACTATACAAATATTTAAGAATAAAAATAATAATAACAATTATTATTATTATATTTTACAGAAAACATAAATCATTAGAAAGTTTTAAGGTTGTATAATAAAATATTAAAAATGTGATTCTAATGTCAAATTTTTGTCTTGTTTTATCTTATGTATTCACTGAGAAAGAAAAAAAGTACTGTACACGTCTCTACACCGCGAATCTATCACTGTACAGCAGAATATTATAAAATAATATAATTTCTGCCTCATTCTGTGATGTGAAGACTGTCAGATTACAAAAGTAGCTTATTTCAAACACTCGATTAAATGCTCTCTTTTGTTGGAAAACAGGTTTGTAAACGCTTCTCATTACAAGTTTGGAAAGAGGTTGCTGCTTTTTTCTAATATACACACTCAACTTGATTCTATCGAACCCTGGTGCACTTGTTCATCTTACGTCATCAAAAATGTGCACGGCGGATGATAGAAAACACACTGCAGTAAATATATTGTGTTTTTATTAATTTGGTGCTATTATGCGCAGCTGAGTAAACAACACTTGGGTTTACTGTATGTGCGTCGCATGAAGTTCATTTATTGTTGCCCTGATTGCACGCATATTCACGAATCCACTAGTATCCAAGGTAAATCATCAACACCATCATCCCTTACTTGTGTTTTATTGAACTAAATACATTGTAATATGCTAAAACACATATGCAGGTTACATTTCTTCCTGAACAAATGCGGACCTGAGTCCATTTCACGTGAATCGCGAGACAGTTAGAGTGCCACTTCCTTCAGTGTCTCGGGTACCCCGGTGCGCACCGAGCCCGCGATTGACAGCTTTTATTAGCAATTTTTCATGCAAACTGTGCCGCTTTTCGAACTAAACTGCCAATGACTCCATCTCACAGTGCATGCAGAGATAGAGCAGCATTTATTGTGAACCGATCGATCCGCCCTGAACAGTGCTGCGCTTCATCTGCACATTTATTTATTTAAAAAATGGAAGCGATTTTCATAATTTCACAAAGACAAATCTCGATTTTGGTTTAATTTCAGTCAATCGTGCAGCCCTAGATTAACCTCACACAAGCACAAAATAAATTCTCCCTTCACTCAAACGAGCTCTGTCTCACATGCTAAACTGTATCACACGTGTGCTACTGGGGTAAATATATTCATCGCACAGACCAATTTTTTTTGTAGCAAGTGCGACATATATGTCACGCACTGTACAGCCCTGGGTAGGTTATGGTTAGGTGTCAGGGTTCGGGTTAGTAGAATAATTTGAATTGTAGTTGCCAAGTTACTTAAAGTCAGTAGAATGTCTGTTGGGGGACCAACAAAATAAAGTTTTAGTAAATATTAATCAGACAGTCTACAAATACTCTAATGACAGTTAGTTGACATGTATTTGCAAAGTTACTTATAGTTAGTAGAATGTCTAAAGTGGACTATCAAAATAAAGTGTTGGGTCAAAGACGAGAAGTCACCATTTTGGTGTCCGGATCAAATAAAATTTACAAAATTGATTTTACATACAAAATAAACATATTAAATGCAAGTAAAGTGTCTACTTTCATGTTTCACATAACTTTTGTGAAAATACAATGACAAAAAAGCAGTTAAATAATGCTCCAAAGTGTAAAAATGTCATTCAGTGTAATGGTCCGGACTATGATTTTACTAATACATTTTTAAATAAATGCATAAAATACCATGTTAAAAAATATATTTTCTTCTTTGGCATGTTACCATAAGTGTTGGCTGTATTATATTAAAAGGACTATGTGTTATTTTTTTCGTTAAGTACTGAAATAACCAGGGGACTTTTGTCCCGAATATGCAGTTTGTCAGAGGTCATTCAGTGTAACAGGATCAGGAAGCCATTTTGAAATCAAATAAACAACCAATAGTCATCAAGCAGTCTGTGACATCATCAAAGCCCCCCTGAAGACCATGTGGTGCTGCAGCAAGGTAAGTTTATTGCTCTTAAATATGTGATAATTTCACCTTTTTAGTGTGGTATCTTGAGTTACAATAACGGATGTCATTCAGTGTAATGCCAAAAAACACTTTTATTGTTAGACTTTTTGAAAATTAAGTAGATGTTGTGAATAATTATGATGAACCTTACTGGTCAAGTTCACTGTTTGATATAGGTGGCTGGTTGTTAGCCTGCAATATTAGCTTAAGTAGAAGTTTCGTCATTCAGGGTAATGTTTTGTCATTCGGCGTAATGCAAATTGTCTGTTACACCACAGTGTCATCCATTACACTGAATGACAGTGTCACTGTTTAAATAACATTTTTAGCATTTTATTTATATTTCAGATAAATGAGGGATATTTAGCACAAAAAAATATATATTAAACTTTATAAATATTAATGTTTTAATGCATGTTTGTCTTTTTGTTACTGCTTTCTTTTAGATGCCCACAAACAAAGAGAGAGTTACTAGGCACCGGCAGAAAGTTAATGCAGACCCAGTAGCTAGGGCAGCGCTTTTAGCAAGGAGACGAGAAAGGTATTGAGGAGTGCAATGTCAAAATAATAGGGCTGGGTTAAAAAGATCGATTTCTCGATTTTAATTGATTCTCATTTTGAAGAAACAATACGGATTTGTAAATCCTAGGAATCAATCTTTCAGTCTATGCTGTTTTCAGTTGATGCTAATCAATATCAAATTGATTTGAAATTGAATCAAATCGTGAAATTGTGTTAAAGCCAAGCCCTGGAGAGTGATAGCTTACTGCTGTTTTTAGATAGAAAGTCCATCCTACCTATACCACAAGTTCAAGAGAGGCCACTGATGGGATTCTCCTCCCATAATACTATAAATATCACCTCATAAACTCAATATAGCCACACCCTGGCAACCATTTACAGTACCTTAGCAACCGTACAAACACATGAATGAGCCATATCTCAGCCCCAGAACATCCTACAGACATGTTTCTTGGCTTTTTTGCATCCCAGTAGCATCTGGGTGGTGAGTTTTGCCAAGGCAAGCACCACCCACATTTTCTTCAGGAAATGTACATTCTAAATGTAATTTGTTGCCAAACAGAAATTATTTGTAATTAATAACACGGTTTATATCTATGTCAGTAATTTTGTCAATAATTGCATGGAATCTATTTCAGCTACCAGAGAAGAAAGCAAGGTGCCTTGGAAGCAAATCCTGATCACCCGTCAATCAGGAATTTATCAGATGCTGCAGCTGAGAAGAGGCGAAAGCAATGGCAGGAAAATCAAAGAAAACACAGGGCAGAAGCAAAACGTATAAGGGCAGTTCTGGATCTTACACCAGATTCCTTTAAAGAGCCTCCTGAGGAAAATTTTGTAAGACCCTCTCCTGCAGAACCCACTCAACAGCCTCAGTCTCTGCCAGAACCACTATTATACTCTAACAGGTGCAAAAGACTGAAAAAGCAAAATTTGAAATTGAGGAAACAGCTCTTCCAATTGAAAAAACAACTAGCCCAAGCTCAAAAAACTAAAGAAAAGTTAAGGAAGGATTTACAAAGGTCTAAGAAACAGAGCAGGGCAAAAATGGCCAGTAAGAGGAAAGGGTATTTGAAGGAAAAGTCAACACGACGAGGAAAGGTCCATTCTTTTCTCAGCAGAGATGAGAACAGCCGGCAGCTGTCTGGTAAGAAAGATACAGTAACAAAAAACAAAACTAAACTTCAGAGACGCATCCTCACCAAGACACTAAAAGAACTCCATGGTGAGTATAACTCAGAGGTGGACAGAGAGGAGTCCATATCCTACAGACAGTTCTTACGTTTAAGGCCATTTCACATCACTGAGCCAAAAGCAAGTGATCGGAACACATGTGCTTGTATAGATCATGAGAATGTTAAGCTTCTGGTTGAAAAACTCAAGCAAAAGAGGTTGCTTAAAACATCAAGCACTTCTGAACTAATAGCAGCCATCGTCTGTGACCCCCCCCCCAAAAGAAACTGCATGTACCGTGTATGTGCCAAGTGCTGCTATAATGAGATTGAGGCTGATGTGCCTGAAGAACCTGGAAAGATTATGTGGCAACAGTGGGAAAGACAGAAGACTGTAGTAGGGGATAAGCCATACACCAACATTGTGAAGAAGACAAACAATGGGACCTGGGATGATCTTCTGAAAGTCTTTAATAGCAAGCTTTACTCTCTAGCAAGACACCAGTATAATTGGCTCCACCAGGCAGAACAGTGTAGATGTCTAAAAGAGACCCTGTCTGAGGAAGAGGCTGTACTCCACATGGACTTTTCAGAAAACTATGCCTGCAAATTGTCCACTGAAGTGCAGGCATTTCATTTTGGTGGCAACCGAAGACAGGCTACCATTCACACAAGTGTAGCATACACATCTATGAGTCACCAGTCCTACGCTACAATTTCAAATTATTTGCGTCATGATGAGCGTGCTATCTGGGCTCACCTCAAACCAGTACTGGAGAATTTGAGGGAACAAAATCCTTCAATCACCACACTACACTGCATGAGTGATGGCCCAGTAACCCAGTACAGAAATCGCAAGAATTTTTACCTGATGAGCACAGTTCCTTTTCTCTTTGGGTTCAAAAAAGTGGTGTAACGGGCGCGCTGTATCTTTAACAGTTTGTTAGGTTGGATGCACGTCCACTAACTCTCGTATATTCTGCGTTGTGTTCTTGTTGTGTTGAATGAAGGAAAGACGCAGACCACGACCAACTGCTGATTTCTCTTTTAATGAAGGCGAAACAGCAAATGTGTTTCCTCTCAGCGAACCTGGTGTAGACTGTACAAATCAACAAAAAAATAAATAAGGCTCTGTCACATGCAGTCTCCTCCACACAACACACAGGTCTCAAGCTCCTCCTCTCAGCTAGTCTGGCGCAAACTGCATATACATATACTGATGACACTATTATCAGCAAAAATACTTTTAAATAAAAATGTGAAAATGAACTGAATAAATTATAAAATGCTCAATGTAATTGACAACATGAATTTCCTTTACATGCTTAACACAATCAATGTAAACACTATACCGGATGAATTATAATGAACATTATACACATACCTGTACAAATCAACAAAAAAATAAATAAGGCTCTGTCACATGCAGTCTCCTCCACACAACACACAGGTCTCAAGCTCCTGTTAGCAGATAAACATACAGAAAATCCTGTAGACTAGCACGTGGAAACATGTCTACTTTAAAGCTTGCAAAAAGTCTGTTTACAAGGTTTACGTTCAATTGACATTAACTGCATGTTCACAACCTCAAAACTAACGCGTATACATGCATAAAACAAGGTTTGCATCATACAAAAACCAAAATAAATGTTTAAAACTGACGAGCAAAATAATACATTACCTCCTCTCAGCTAGTCTGGCGCAAACTGAAAGAAGCGCGTGCATGACGCCACAAAGCCTGCGACACTTTTAAAGTGACAGTACAGGTATTAACACTATGGTCTGAATACGACATCCAGCCATAAATATTGGCAATAGAACATCTTAAACGTATAGAAAACAATGTTCATCAGGATTTGGTGACATTTCAACCGTAAAAGTAAAGATATAATTTCAACCTGGTTACATTCACCCCTCCTGAAATTCACCAACATCCTGATAAAGTGGAGTCTCAGGACTGTAAAGAACACATAATACGTCTGCTACTGACACAATCTGGTCCAAATGAAAATAAATAGACCTAGTCTACAGTCAACTTAGAAGTCACCTCACATACAAGGTTCAGGGAAAAAAAAAAGGTTGATCAGGTCTCTGAATCCCCTTAGCTCAATGCGACGCCTGATACGCCACACAACACTTGGCTCCCCAAAAAAATTGTCCCACAGACATTTGCAAGCATCAATGCTCATAACACAGTCCAAAAAAAATAAATAAAAAAAAATATATATATATATATAACAATCACAAATATATATCAAGAGACATCTCTGCAAAACAAAGAGAGATTAGCTCTGGCTCCCAAACAAAATGTTTGAACCCCTCAGAAATGGTTTCTGAACCATGGATTCTATTAGTCTGTTCACTGATTTCACTACTCTCCCTGCACGTGTTCTAACAAGACCATCAACTGTGGTCTGTGTGTGCGGGTCAGTGTGAACCAATGCATCAGCATGTGGTGAGTGTGAAATATCTGATTGTGGTGCAGGTGAAATGGATGGGTTATCAGTAATGGCACCCACAGGACTTGGCACTGAACTAGACTGGTCCAGCTCTTCTGAATCAGCTGACTTAGATTCGAGTGGGACTTCAGGGGACAAAACTGCAAGACTCTCACTATCTCTGGAATTTGACAGGTTCTGTGCACTGTCATCTTGAGTCAATAACACAGACACTGAGGCTCTATCATCATCACAGTCACAGTCTTCCTGAGCAGACTCCTCGCTGGCCAAAGACTGATCATTTGCATGGTTATCCTGGCTCTCATCCATCCCAGAGAGAGGCAAGAAGTTGACCTCCAACAAAAGATTCCTGTGCACAACTCTCGTGCGTCCCTCTGCATCCTGTATTTTATAGACATGGATACTGTGATTTGCACCAACAACTGTGTACACTCCATCCTCCCATTTGTCGGCCAACTTCCTCTTCCCTCGTTCTCCTTTATTTGCTACTAAAACACGATCTCCCACAGAGAGGTAGGTACCCTTGACACGTTTGTTGTACTGCCGGGCCTGGTGCTGTTGCTCAATAGACGAATGTTTCTGGGCGATTTCCATAGCACTTTTGAGGCAAGAAAGCAGGGACTTGGCATATGAGTCATAGTCAACAATCCCTGGATCATTCAAAACCTGCTTAAACATAATATCCACCGGCAATCTAGGCACACGGCCAAACATCAAGAAGAAGGGAGCGTAACCCGTAGTCTCATGAACAGTGGCGTTATAGGCAAACGTGATGGTCTGAATTTGTTGTGGCCATTGTTGTTTTTCCTTAAGGGGAAGGGTACGGAGCATGTTACCCAAAGTGCGATTAAATCGCTCTGTTCCCCCATTGCCCATGGGGTGGTAGGCTGTCGTATGGGATTTTGCCACACCGGCCAGACGAAGAAGCTCTGCAATCAAGTTGCTCTCGAAATTGGTGCCCTGATCGGAATGTATTCTCTCAGGGAAACCGTAAACACAGAACACATTGTCCCAGAGCTTCTTGGCGACTTGCTTTGCCGTCTGATTGGCACAAGGGAATGCATGGGCAAGTTTGGTAAAATGGTCGGTGACCACTAGGACATCCACAGATCGCTGTTTACTGTCCTCCGCCGACCAAAAATCCATGCAAACTAGCTCCATCGGGGCAGAGCTCTTGATGCTTTCTAGGGGCGCACGAGCAGCAGGTTCCGGCGACTTCCCAAACACACACCTCTGACAGCATCTGACATGTGCCCTAACATCCCTCTCCATATCAGGCCAGTAAAATCGCTGCCTTGCCAGTGAGAGAGTACGGTCCTGACCTTGATGACCTGCCAGATCGTGTATGCCCAACAATGTTTTTTCCTTTAGACTCAGAGGCAACACATATTGAGATCTTCTCTGTTTGGACACGGGATCTCTCGTCACTCGATACAACATCCCATCATGGACTTCCAACTTGTCCCATTGCTTGAACAATCTGAGGACCTTCGAATCAGCACCATGCCTTTCCCGCCTAGATGGTCGCTTCCTGGCTGCAACAAAAGGTAACACCTTAGAAATGCTGGGGTCTTGCTCTTGACTCAGCTGCAGCTCCTGAGCGGAGAACATGGGCGTTACATCCTGACCACTCGACAGCTGTTGGACGTGTTGGGTCAGATAGAGTGCCCTGGATTCCGCTGCATCAATCCAGTGACAGTGGGCCTGACAAAGAGCTCTGATCTCGGCAGAATCATACGCCACCTTGAACATTTGATGGTCCCCAGATCTGTAGCTTTGAGACTGGCAGCTGACCCTGAAAGCATCCTGCACAGAATCCTCCTCTATCCCATTAGCTTCCTGAATCAGGGTGGGATATGGTTCCTTCAGCAGCCTCTGACAAATGGGCTTCGCGAAGAGGTCGCGACTCAAGGCATCAGCCACCACATTTCTTTTCCCAGGCAGGTGTTTTAGATCAAATGAGTAAGACGCAAGCTTAGAGACCCAGCGGATTTCACATGCGTCAAGCTTTGGCTTTGTTAGAAGATAGGTTAGCGGATTATTATCCGTCCAAACTGTGAAGCTACGGCCTTTTAGCCAGTGGCTAAACTTTTCACAGACACTCCACTTCAAAGCCATGAACTCCAGTCGATGAGCTGGATACTTCCGTTGTGACGCACTAATTGTCTTGCTTGCAAAAGCAACCGGTCTGGCCTTGGACTCTCCTCGTGGTACTTGAGAGAGCACTGCTCCAAGTCCGTTCGACGAAGCATCGACTGACAGAATAAATGGCTCGTCAAAGTCTGGATGAGCCAGCACAACACATCCCAACAGCATGGTCTTCAACCGGTCAAAAGCGATTCCACATTCCGCTGACCAGTCTGCAGGAGTAAGCTTGCGATAGGCACCTAGGGGCTTCTTATCTCTAGCTGACCGTCCCCGCCTCTTCTGTCCAGCCGTAAGTGCGAACAAGGGCTTCGCAATGGAGGAACAGTTTGGGATGAAATGCTGGTAGTAAAATACCATGCCAAGGAAAGATTTGATTCTCCGGACAGAAGGCGTGCACTCATCGTCCTCCATGAGGTCTTGTACTGTCATCTTGGTGATGACCTCCACTTTGGCAGGATCAACGGCCACACCCTCGCCATTAATGACATGTCCAAGGAATCCGACTTGTTCTCGAAGCAGATAGCACTTCTTCGGAGCCAGTTTCAAGTTATTCTCTCGCAACCTCTGGAACACTGTATGGAGCCTGGACAGGGCCTCATCCTCTGACGATGCAAAGACGAGAAGATCGTCAAGATAACACAGGAGTTTTGTGAAGTTCATGTCCCCAAAAATCCCAATCATCATCCTCATGAAGGATGCTGGACTGTTACACAGTCCCTGTGGCATGCGATTATATTCATGCAGTCCAAGGGGGGTTGTGAAAGCTGTGTACTTCTTGTCGTCTTCGTGCATTGGAATGTTGAAGAAGCCAGAAGTGAGGTCCATCGTACTAAAGAGGCAATTGCCACCAAGAGCAGCCAGACAGTCAGACTGGTGCGGCAAGGGATGGGCGTCCTTTAAGGTCCGGGCATTCAGCCACCTGAAATCAGTGCAAATCCGCAGCCCACCGTCTTTCTTCCACACCATCACCAGTGGCGAAGCATACTCGCTTGAGGACTTCCTGATAATCCCTTTTTCCTCCATATCAGTGAGAACCTGCCTCAACTTCTGATAGTGGGCAGGAGGGACTCTCCTGTACGGCAAGCGAAAAGGGCGATCGTCAGTGAGATGAATGCGGTGTGTGTATCCCTTGACCTCACCACAGTCCAATGAGTGCTTGGAGAAGATGTCTTGGTATTCAATTAATAGCTGTGTGAGCCTAGACTTACAGTCTTTACTAACCTGACATGCGTCTATGTCAACATCACTTAAGCCCAACTCTGACAGGCTTTTAGCCAACTGACCAGCTGAATAGGCACTGGGCAATGTGTCAAGTTTCTGTTGCAGTATGTCATGTACTTGTTTCTCCGTATGAGATTGCTGTATCTCAATGTCAGGTTGTTTGTTGTGTGCAACTGGTTGTTTTTTTTCTGAAGCCACCTGTAGACCCTGAAAAGCATCTAGATCCTCGATTGCCAAGCATGGAAACACATCAGCCAATTTGCAATTTCTCTTCAGTGTGACAGCTTTGTCAGATGGGTTAACAACTGTCATAGGCACCCATCTATCACCCCAGAGAGGTGTGACAAGACGGCCCACTAGAACACCTCGTGGCATGGCTTTGGAGTTGGTTGGTTCTACGACAACAGTGCTTCCAGGTGACATCGGCACGCTAGCAGGGAGTCTACCCCAAACCAAGTGTTCATGCCTGGGTAGAAGTATCACTGATTGGGTGAGCTTGACAGTGCCTATTTTGTCAGGAACCTCACTCCCTCTCCAGCGCTCGACATTGGTGAACATTGACAAGAACTGTTCAACATTGGGATCAGACTGATACTCCGGTCTGGAAGCCATGTTCCAATAATCATTATCACCCTTCAGAACACGAATCACATGTTTGATGACATTCGAGCCCAATATGAGATCGTCGTGCTGACCAGGCACAACCAAGGTAGGTACAACACAGCGAGCGCCGTAAAGCTGCATCTCCAAGTCATAAAAACCCTCAGGTCGAGTCTGCAGACCACCACAGCCAATCAAAACGATATTTTCTTCAGGGTGCTGCTTCTCGGGCAAAACACCAGCAGAGCTGAGTTTCTCTACCGCATGTTCGCTGATGCTACATGCCATAGAGCCGGAGTCCAACATGCCTTTAAGCTGCACACTGTGATTGACATGGACAGTAGCATAAAACAACTCACTGAATGCTTCGATCTTCTGTGTGGCTTGAATGACTATTCGGGTCCCCTCAGGTGCTTTGGCACAGCAGTCCTCATACAAGCGAGCTGGGTCATGTTTATCAGAGAGGGATTCATTTACCTTACCCACACCGCCCCTCCCAGGGTGTGGGTTTTCTAGTTTAACTGTTGATCCTGTCCACCAGCGCTGTTGGCAGCTTGAGAGCGTTGCTGGTTGGTCTGATCAGGACAGTCCCTCTTCCAGTGGCCAGGTGATAAGCACTTTAAACACCTGTTCTCTCGCCTGCAGTGAGACAATGTTGAATGATCAGAAGCCCTACATACCCTGCACACCTTTTGAAAAGTGTGAGGGACTGCGGCTTGAGCTCTGAGGTTAACTGGCATTTGTGTATGCTGTGTAACCAGTCGGTCTAACAAGTTCACCAAACTCCTCATGCAGACATTGTCAACACTTGCAGTAGTCATAGACACCGGAGATGGCACAGACGGTACAGTGGTGTTTGAGGCTGGTGTATTATCAGCCATAGGCACATGCTGGGAAAGGACTTTGTGCTCTACTGTGCTCACCTTGAGTGGCCTAACAGTTGCAGCTTGAGTTTTCTGTCCCTGCATGTGCTCATCAAGCCTCTCTTGGATCTCACATGCCGACCATTTCTCAGCAGACTTGAACTTGAAAACACTTGCAAGAGACTGGTCTGGGCAGTATTTGATGAACATCATACTGACTTCATGGCCCGGGTCATCAATGCCACGGCCTTGCCTTTTCAGATACTCATCCGCTACATCAACTGTTTTGTTTAGCCGTATCCAGTATTCCATAGCATCTTCACCTGGCATGGGCAATGTATTGTAGAAATCTGCTAAAGGCATGTTTGAGTAACTCAGTTCGCTGAAGTGTTGTTTCAGAATGTCAAAAATCACATGGGGATTTGCAGTATGGTTAATAGATGTGTCGTTACGCAGCTTTATCCTCACCACATCCCCTGCTTTGCCCATAAGCTTTGCCAGGACTTCTTGTGAATGCTCAATCACTGGAATAGCTCGTTTCTTTAAATACAGAATCATAAGATTTTCCCATTCATGAACTGTGAATTTGTCTGAGCTATCACCCCTGAATATAGGAGGCTCTCTTACGTCTGACTGCATGACAACCTTGACGTTAGGCAATGTCATCTCTGAGGGCTGTACAGGAGTACTGGTGATGTGTGTGCACCTGTCAGATTGTAGCTTAGCTGTAATGGATTCACCTATCTTCTCAGCTAACTGTGTAATGAGTGAGCCTAAGTCTGAATTCTGCTCGACTTGGCTTGGCATGGCACGATCTACATAACGTGTAGAGGTAAGCTGTGGGGTGTGTAACGCTGTGACACTAGGCCCTGGTGTTCTGGACTCTAAGGGTCGAAAGAAAAAACCCCTCCCCACACCAAACTGGTCCTCGATAGAGTCACGCTCAGCATTGTCAATTTCACCCTCTGCAAAATATGTGTAACCCTCTGCCATATTTCAGTCACTCCGTACACAGAAAAGAAATATGAGAGTAAAAAAAATATAGCCAATAAAATAAAATCTAAATGACTAAACTGAAAGAGCACCACAAAAAAAAAAAATCTAGATAATCACATCAATCAGCAATCAATTGCACATCAGTAAAGCACTCTCTTAAATGCTGTTATATTGAAGACAAAAGAAAAAATATATATATATATCAGGTTGCAATCCCAGGGAATACCTGACCACGGTAAAAGGCGAGTGAATGCAGCTTCCCACGGCGAACGAGCTGACGTCGATCTCCAGACCAATCCTTGAAAGGTCACGGCACCATTGTAACGGGCGCGCTGTATCTTTAACAGTTTGTTAGGTTGGATGCACGTCCACTAACTCTCGTATATTCTGCGTTGTGTTCTTGTTGTGTTGAATGAAGGAAAGACGCAGACCACGACCAACTGCTGATTTCTCTTTTAATGAAGGCGAAACAGCAAATGTGTTTCCTCTCAGCGAACCTGGTGTAGACTGTACAAATCAACAAAAAAATAAATAAGGCTCTGTCACATGCAGTCTCCTCCACACAACACACAGGTCTCAAGCTCCTCCTCTCAGCTAGTCTGGCGCAAACTGCATATACATATACTGATGACACTATTATCAGCAAAAATACTTTTAAATAAAAATGTGAAAATGAACTGAATAAATTATAAAATGCTCAATGTAATTGACAACATGAATTTCCTTTACATGCTTAACACAATCAATGTAAACACTATACCGGATGAATTATAATGAACATTATACACATACCTGTACAAATCAACAAAAAAATAAATAAGGCTCTGTCACATGCAGTCTCCTCCACACAACACACAGGTCTCAAGCTCCTGTTAGCAGATAAACATACAGAAAATCCTGTAGACTAGCACGTGGAAACATGTCTACTTTAAAGCTTGCAAAAAGTCTGTTTACAAGGTTTACGTTCAATTGACATTAACTGCATGTTCACAACCTCAAAACTAACGCGTATACATGCATAAAACAAGGTTTGCATCATACAAAAACCAAAATAAATGTTTAAAACTGACGAGCAAAATAATACATTACCTCCTCTCAGCTAGTCTGGCGCAAACTGAAAGAAGCGCGTGCATGACGCCACAAAGCCTGCGACACTTTTAAAGTGACAGTACAGGTATTAACACTATGGTCTGAATACGACATCCAGCCATAAATATTGGCAATAGAACATCTTAAACGTATAGAAAACAATGTTCATCAGGATTTGGTGACATTTCAACTGTAAAAGTAAAGATATAATTTCAACCTGGTTACAGTGGCATGGAACTTCTCAGAGAAAAGTCATGGCAAAGGGGCACCAGATGGAGTGGGTGGTGCTGCCAAGCGATGTGCTGATGACTTTGTACGAAAGGGAGGAGATATCCCGGACCCAAAAGATCTCTTCAATGTCCTTCAAGACACAACATCAAGCATCAAATACTTTTGGATTGATGAGACTGAGGTTAGCAGATATGACGAAGCTGTTCCAAATGAGTTGCCTCTTGTGAAGGGCACTTTAAAAATCCACCAAATTGTGTCAGACAAGCCTGGGAAGATCCACCATCGGGAGTTATCCTGTTTCTGCTCCAGAACCAATGCTACTTGTGAATGTGGACCATCAGTGCAGATCGACTTCAAAACCCTCCAAGAGGTCAGTGCAACAAATACAGAAGCCTCTGTGACATTGGAACCTGATGATGACTTATCCGGCGAATTTGTGGTGGTCCTCTATGATGGCAAGCCCTTTGTTGGGCAGGTTTTGAGGACTAAAGGTGATGAATTAGAGGTTAACTGCATGCATCAAAGTGGAGCTGGAAAGAATGCATTTGTGTGGCCTGAGACACCAGACAAACTATTTTACTTCACATCTGATGTGAAGGCAATAGTATCTGAACCTGAGCCCTTAACCCTGAGGAAGTCCAAACTCACTACAGCAGACTGGGAGAAATTCATTGAGTAGGCAGGACTCTCTCTCTCTCTCTCTCTCTCTCTCTCTCTCTCTCTCTCTCTCTCTCTCTCTCTCTCTCTCTCTCTGTTATTGATGAAATGAGAGAAATTGATTGTATTACCACCATTTTTTCCACAATTGTTAAGGTGTGTGTGTGTGTGTGTGTGTGTGTGTGTGTGTGTGTGTGTGTGTGTGTGTGTGTGTGTGTGTGTGTGTGTGTGTGTGTGTTTGTCCTTCAAATTCCAAGTTCTCAATTAAATGAGAGATATGCATTGTGGAATAAAATGATTATTCGTTTCAGCATCTGATTCTGTGATTTTCTCAGGAATTTAATGATAGAAAATTATATTCAAAACATAGCAATAATGGAAACAATGTCAATATTCTCAAACTCTCAATTCTCAATTTTTGTCAAAATGTCATTCAGCGTAACAAACCATGGTCATTCGGTGTAACTGATATATTTATATAAAAATGAAACAATATACTTATTCTGAGCTGTACTTATTAAAATATGTAACATAATATGTGCTCCTTCTAAATTTTATTATATTTTAATTGATTTTCACTTCCTTACAAAAACTTCTTGCTGGCAAATGGGAAAACCTAATGGTTTAAAGGATATTGGCAAAGTATAAAGATTTAAAATTACAAAAACATTCTATTTGGGGGCTGCACTGTGATCTTTAAATAGAGTCCTGTAATATGTCATCAACTGATAATTTTTCTAAAAATGTCTGATAAGATTTTTTTGCATAAATATATTGTTACACTGAATGACATTTTAGTGGTTGTCTTTTGTAAAATCACAGTAAAAATGTATGGTAGTAATTATTTTTTGCTCAGAAAAATATAAAGTTAAACAGGAAATATTCTAATGTATGTGAAAAAGACTAAATTTAAAGCTCTTTTAAACTTTTATTTTTTTGATGCTTGAAACCCCATTTTCGTCTTTGACCCTGTTACCTAATTTAATCATCACAATATATCTGATATGATCTAATTTTGTCCGTCACATTGATCTGACATCGCTAGCTTTCATTTAAATCACTATTGCTAGCACAACGCGCAAGCATTTCGCTAGCCTGTTAACCTGCCGTCCATGCTCGCGGTCTTTTTTTCTGGCATGCGATCGCGTCGAGTCCATGAAACAAATGTGGTGAGTTGGATCAGTCAACAAACACGCTGAGTCATGTCATCTTCCCCTGTTATTGTCACTTGCTGACACGGGACAAAACACTGTTCTGTTCAAAACATGGTTGAACGTCATGGTTCTCCCAACTCAGTGACGCACCCACTGAGAATCCTGTTAAAAGTGCCCTAGTGACTGGCGTTTCTATTACACAAAACGTAAAAATAGAGACACCAGCCGCCATAGTCAGATGTTTGCCAGGAGCCGAAGCCTAGACAAAGCAAATTCAAAAGTGCTGGCTAATGCTAATCATAAATTATTATTATTCACATCGGCACTAATGATGTTGACTAAAATGAACATTTAAAGAAGTGTGTAAATTAGCAAGTATGATGTCAGACACTATAATTTTCTCTGGCCTGCTTCCTGTTCGCCGGAGTGATGAAATACTTATCAGACTCTCCTCACTCAATGGCTGGTTGCTGAAATGGTGTCCGCAGAATAACATAGGGTTCATAGACAACTGGAAAAGTTTTTGGGGCAGACCTGACCTGTAAAAAAGCGATGGTATTCATCCCTCCTGGGATGGTGCCGCTCTTCTCTCTAGTAATCTGGCACATAGTCTTAGAGTTGAACCTTGACTAACTGGGGTCCAGGTCAGGCTTAACTGACCATCTTAACCGACCGTCTGCTAGCTGCCTCACAGAAGTCGAATAAATCCCAACACATAGAGCCTCTTTCTCCTAGATATCATCACATTGAGATTGTAGCTAAGTTTCCATCCACTTTTTCCACTGTTTTGTTATCAAAAAAGTGAATATGCATTAAAAAGGTGTGCAATTTGCTGTCTCCAGCCTGTTTCCGGCCAATTGGCCTTTTACCGATAAAATGGTGTGCGTCATGATACCATCCGTAAAAGAATGCATTGTCATATAAATTTTGCGTAAATCGCAAATTATATTGTATCTTCGCGCCCTAAATATTTGTAAAATGCAGAGTAATGAGAACAATGAAATTCGTCTGTTTACTGCCGATTTACTGTTTATTATGAATAATAGGCTAAATATTAATAGTGTAAATATTAATCCCTCCATTCAAAGTTCACAGGTCCATACTCTGTGAAAGAGAAACTTAGTGAAACAAACTATGTTAAAGAGATTTGTTTGTGACCCTGAGCCTGATTCCCAATGTAACCTTGTAACTACATCCTTGCCGGTTGCTGTAGCAGTGCAAGTTGCCGATCAAGATGGTAAAAGACTACAAAACTCTGCTGTAATGGAAGATCTACCTTTCTCTCATCTAGAAGCTGAGAAGGCAGAGCAGATTATGCACTTAATGCATCATTATTCACCTGTTTTCTGATGTGCCAGGGAGAACCACGGTTCTTGAGCATGACATCAATGTAGGTTCAGATCAAACAGCTCTCCTACAGAGTTAACCCAACAAAGAGTCAGATAATGAAAGCTGAAGTCGAGTACATGTTACAGCACGGTCTGGCTCATAGTCAGAGCCCGTGGAGCTCACCGTGTTTACTAGTTCCAGAGGCAGACGGTTTTGTACTGACTTTCACAAGGTAAACGCAGTGACTATTAATTGAAGAATTGTGGGATAGCTTGTCGGACAGAAACTGCATTATGATGTCACTGGCTTTATGATGAAGCTCATGGGTTTGTACACAGGGCAGGACATTTGTCCTATATGTAAAGTTGTAGTATCCATAAAAAAGATCAGTACAGTAAAATGTTCGGTCATATAGCAACAATCTTTAACGTTAGCCTTGAACATGCAGTCAAGACAGTCGCGGTTTGACGTGGCAGAGAACGCATGTGTTCAGATCATTCAAACCAATAAAAGTTATTTGTTCTGGTTTCTAGAGTTCAATAACATCAAATCACTGCAAATCTTTTCTCTCAGAGACAGATGCAGCTTAACGCTAAAGGCCCTTTCACACCAGACGCATAGCAATAAAGCAAATATTTTGACAGTGGCACTGCATCTGACGAGACAAACCACAGCCTTCAGGGAAGCAATAGATCCAGAGCGGCGTCTGGCAGTCTGCTTAAGGTGAGCTGTCCTCTTAAAATCAACTCACTGATTGACATGTTCATGTAGGGGTGTAACGATACACTCGTGTCACGATTCGTTATGAATCGCGATACCAAACTCACGATACGATATGTTTCCCGATATTTTAAGCCAAAATAAAGAAGAGGGATTTTTCATTTTTACTTTTTTAATATTATTAAAATAATATTATTATTATTAGTGTATTATTATGAGGACCCACAAATATTCCCCCATTGCATTATTATACATTATATTCAACATTATATATAGTCGTTTAATGTAATAATGTCACTGAAACTGTAAACTTTATTTTTTTTCTCTCACGCATTACTCACTCTTTCAATGCCAGCAGCATCTCTCCCAGTGCTCGCTGTGTCCCGCCTCTCCCGCTATTAATGCACTGTACATATAAGATTCATACTATTCAAACTAAATGTGATCTGATGATTTAAATGATGTTTGCGCTTTCACTAAGGAGGCTATGCACGTCGTGGTAAATCTGTTCATCATAAACCATCATACGTGTCTCTTCAGAAGACTTGAATTTGGATTAGACACTCGATTAGTTCTTTTACGATGCCTTTATGACATTTATTGGATCTTTTAAGTTTGAGAGGAATGACTTTAAATGGAGGGACAGAAATCCCTCCGGTTTCATAAAGAATATCTTCATTTGTGTTTGGAAGTTAATGATGGTGAGTACATGATGACAGAGTTTACATTTGTGTTAGCCTACTTTGTAAATTTGTGTTTGGGTGAATTATACCTTATAAATAGGCCGACTACAGCAAGTTGAGCCTTGGATAAAACAACTCTATATCGCAAATCATATCGTTTCCATCATCGATACATATCGTCACATTTTTATATTGCGATATATCGTTTAACGATATATATTGTTACACCCCTAGTATCCGGTTATAAATAAACATCAACCATGCCTGTTGACAGTTCTGTTCTGTGGGAAGGCTATGAAAGGTCCTCACGTCTCCTGCACAGCCTGGAACATAACATCTATTTCAGTGGCCTGCCATTTTCGCTATCCTAGCTTGACGCTTGTTTCTTCACAATACTTGCAGAACTTCCGATGATTCGGCTGAGCAGTTCCGCCTGGCCTTGAACATGGGCTGGTTATATACTAATGTGGGGGGTGTACATATTAATGATCCCGACTGTTGCGTAACAGTCTGTGTTATGTTGAGATTCGCCTGTTTTTCTGTGGTGTTTTTCACAAACAGGATTTACATATGAAGGAGGAAGTAATGGTGTTTGAGACTCACAGTATGTGATCTCCATGTACTGAACTCTTGTTATTCAACTATGCCAAGGTTTCAATCCAGGGCACCTTTAAAATAAGAGTTTCAGGAGTTAATTGAAGTAGTTTTTTTCCCTTTAACTAGTTCCTATAACTTGAACAGACATCCAGTTAAGTTTTTTTCTTTCCTTTCATTATGACAGACTTCCATTTTAATTCCATAAATAATATCTTTGAATGTCAGGGGTATCCGTGATAGCACCAAAAGGAAATCAATCTTTTTATTCAGTAGACAAAAAATCTCATTCTGTAGGCAATGATGTGAAGTTTTGGAAAGCACAGTGGGGTGAAGTTGGGGTGAGGTTATTTCTGTCATGCCTCTCAACAATCAGCAGGTGTCGCCATTCTACTTAATCATTTTAAAGGAGGTATAATTGAATCAGTGACTTTAAATGAGGGTAGATGGATAATCTTGGTTTTCATAACTATAACAATACAGCTCTAGCAAAAATAATGTTTTTACACCTTTGTATGAAACTTGAAGCCTTTAAAAACAAATTTAAGGATGCACACTTGATTATTGGAGGTGATTATAATGATGCTCCAGATGATCTTCTAGATAGAAAACCTATAAGATTAATCTCACATTCAAGATTCAAAAGTACTGCATATATCTGTGAACAACTGACAATTATAGACGTTTGGCGTTTTTAAACCCTGACATTAACACATTTACCTGGAGCAATGTTCCAGTCTAGAATTGATCTATGGCTTATTTCTCCCTCTTGTCTGCAGTTTGTGTCAGAATCATCACAGCTATGCCCCATTTTCTGATCAGAAATTAATTTAAATCCATTTAGCAGGAACAAAACAACAAAATGGTAATTATATGTGTTTATTGGAAACTACATAATAATTTATTAAAAGATGATGAGTTTTGTGATTTAGTAAAAAAAAAAAAAAAAAAACAGCAAAAAGCATATTTGATAATAATGAAGTGAATTGCATACAAAGATGGGAATTTTCAAATTTAAAATGAGAGAAATAGCAATTAAACGAAGTAAAGTAATTAAAAAGAATAATATAGCCAAAAAAATAAGTATTATGGATAAATTAAACATTTTAATGACTAAGCATAATCTTTCAGAGGAAGAAGAAACAATAATAAAAAAAGGAAATAGATAATATGTATATTGAAATGGCTAAAAGGGCATTTGTAAGGTCTCGAGCGAAATGGCTGGAAGTTGGAGTTATTTCTTTGCTTTTGTAATGTACTGCTCCGAGAGACACTGGGCGAGGATCCAAATGCAGCTTTACTGAAAGGGTAATCCACAATCATAGTCAAGAGTTCAGGCAAGGTCAAAACACAGGCAGGCAGTCCAAACTAACAAACACAACAAGGCAGGAACACTAGGGATGGCTGACGCGAAACTAACAATCCCAAAGCGCAGGTGTTTCGAAATTGTGAATCGAAACACCCATGTCACGTGACTATGGCTAAATGAAGCTTCAAGTGTTTCATCAGGTGACGCCTGTCGAAACTGGGTTTGATTGTCTTCACCTCGTGGGTTTTTGTGAGAGGAGAGAGATCTAGTGATAGCAGTCATTTTCCCTCATTTGTATGGAAGTTACTTGCTAAAAAATATTTGTGCATGCCAGCAAGTGTCCCTTGTGAGAGGATTTTTCAAAGGCTGGAGAAATTATATGTTAAAAAAAAGAAGTCGGCTAAGTCCTTCAACAGCAGAGCAAATCATATTTTTGAATAAAAATGTTATGTAACAAATGTGACACATTGTGGCTTTATTTATTTTTATTAATCATTTTTATCAATCATTAATAATTTTTCATGAGAAAAAAACCTATAGTTATCCACAATGCAGAGGCTCCAGGTTAAAAAACCAAGATCATGTAGTTGTCAGACAGATGTTTATATATATATATTTTTTTTATAAGGTTATTTCAGATCAACACATGCAAGGGACCACTAGGTGTCGCCGTAGAGACGAGTGTCGGATCAATTTGAAGCTTTGTAAGGGGTGTAAATTTATTAATTTCATACTTGTTTTTATATTGTTATTGTAATTATTGGATGTATAATCTTTGTTCACGGACTGTGATGCTGAATGTTTGTAAATTGTATTCTGTTATAAAAAATAAATTAAAAAAAGATAAAGGATGGTTTGTTAAGTTTGAATGTGCTGCGAGAAGGAAGAATTTGTAATTATTTAATGCTAAGTTTCCCCCTTTTCATGCATTTTTTTCTTTATTGTATTAATTACACAAACCAAAATGCCTAACACAATAAAACCGAAACATTGTTCCAATAAAACAATTGATCATCATGAAGCAAACGGTCTGACATTACTGAAGTAAATCAAAATGCTTTAGTTTTTGTCCACTATATGCTCACGATCCCCTTATAATGTATATTCAGCAGAGCTTACATCTCTCTCTGCTGACTCTCATACAACGCTGATGAACTGCACTAGAACCAGCTTTTGCTCTTGTTTGGCCCAATTTTGTCTGTAGTCTACCGGCCCAGTAAGGGGACATCTTGAGTGACCATGAACCTGCTCTCAGCGCGATTACACACACACACACACACACACACGCGCGCGCACACGCTCACACACATACACACACACACACACGCACACGCACACACACACACACATGCACACACACACGCACACGTACACACTCTCTGACATGGAAAGAGAATGAAACCTCACACAAGAGATTAAATCAAAGTCTTCAAAGTTTATTCAGGACACAAGTAAATATATTTTTTTATGATTTATAAGGTGTTTTCTTCATGATGGCCGATGATTCTTATCACAATGTCAAAAAAAACAAAAAAGGTTTTACTATGCTTTTGACATTTGGTCCCCACAACAAAAAGAATATCTGGAACACACACAGACAAATATTATACATTTTGTCCATTCTCTGCAGTTTCACGTCTAGTATGTATTTCTGTGTGCTGGAATATTGCTTTTGGAAAGCTGAACATCAGTTTATTGGACATGTATCACTGGAGTTTTTATTCTCAGTACATTATCAGTTTATGTGTGTTTATATAATCCTTCAAAATGCTGTTTATCTTAATTTGAGAGAAGATTAAAGACCCCATGAGCTCTTACTCTAAATGCTTCAGTTCAGTGTTCAGTCCAAAGTCTGTTTGAAATTATTACACAAGTGTCTTTGTTCCATCTGTAAGATTATGAGTAGTTAATATACTACACCAAATGTCAAAATTTGATTGATTGACAGGTGGGCGGGACTTCCGGTATAGGGGGCGGGACTTCCGGTGTAGGCGGGACTTCCGGTGTAGGCGGGACTTCCTGTATAGGCGGGACATCCGGTGTAGGAGGGACTTCCTGTATAGGCGGGGCATCCGGTGTAGGAGGGACTTCCTGTATAGGCGGGACTTCCTGTTTAATAAATCATGTGATTGACATTAGGTTTTGATGTTTTTGACAGTTGGTTTTTGACCTATTGTCATAATAAATCATATGATTGACATTAGGTTTTGATGACTTTGACAGTTGGTTTTGATGTCTTTGATGACTTTGACAGTTGGTTTTGATGTCTTTGATGACTTTGACAGTTGGTTTTGATGTCTTTGATGACTTTGACAGTTGGTTTTGATGGTTTATGACATTAGGTTTTTTTGTTTTGATGAATTTGACAGTTGGTTTTTTTGTTTTGAATGCGGTATAATAAATCATGTTATTGACAGAAGGTTTTATCTTTTTGAAGTCGCTGTTATCAGAAAATTCCCTGCGCACCCTGCCACATCCCAGAGCAGCGCATATGAATGGGGCTGTGTTGTGAAGTCCGTCTCCCACAAACATCTGTTCTTTTAAAACAATATAAGCCTTACAAATGCAATCAGTTAAATGTTTAAACAATGAAATAAAAAAATAAAACATACAGGGAAATGTATGAAACAAAATAAAAAATCAGCTTACATGTTTAGAAACAATCAGTTAAATGTTTATTAAAGAGTTAAAGAAAAAATAAAACATACAGGGAAATGTATGAAACAAAATAAAAAATCAGCTTACATGTTTAGAAACAATCAGTTACATGTTTATTAAAGAGTTAAAGAAAAAAATAAAAACAGGTTATGAATGTATAAAACAAAAAATCATCTCACGGCCCTCTGCCTTCTTTTCATACACACACACAGCAGCGCTCACCTTGAGCGGGGCTCTCAAAAACAGGGACGCGCGCATCTATGTGTGTGTGTGTGTGTGTGTGACAGGTGAATAAGCATACCGCTTTAGATCTCTCCTAATTTATTACCCAATTATAATCTTTTAGCAGTAGTACATCCGTAGGGAGTCGTCCTGATTGTGCCAGTCTCAAGTGAAAAGCATTCAGTAGGCCCCAAAAGGCCATGGTCGGTCATGAGATAAGCCCCCAAAATGCGTAGTGCAATGGCGCCATCTATTGGACAGGCGTGTTTTTCTCCATTTTTAACCCCATCACATATATATGTGTGAGGCGATGGGGGAAATGCATTATAAAAGTGAACTTTTAGACCACAGCATCTCATCATCTCTCTCCCTCATCAAAATGCAGAACGGTGAGTATTTTTTCTCTATATTTGATGCTATAATGTTCCCTTTCAGTCGGTCACTACGACGTACGTCGGTAATAACCGACGAATTGGGATCACTTCAGAGAGCCCCTATCAGCTTCGAGAACTTAAGAACAGGCCAATGAACAATTGGCGTGCGAGATTTGCATCTCGCGCTCCGCCCCGCGGGTATAAACAGGAAGCGAGAGCACCGCACTGACGTCATTCACTTCGGAGCCGAACCGGCGTTTGAAGTTGCAGAGACTGCTTTCCTGTCTTCTCAGCGAAAGAGAATTCATCAGAACAGAGAAGAGGATCGTGTGCTGGTGTGACGGCGCTTTCCAGCGGGACTGCGAACTCAAGCTGCTAGAAGGAACAAACTGCTGTTATCACAGCAATCTGTTGGTATCGGTGGGCGTTCCATTCTTTGAGTGCAAACACAGGCTGCGCTATCCCCTGTGTGTTGCCGCGGTTTCCCTGGGTGCTTCAGCACTCTCTTAAAAGAGCGTTTCCTCACAAAAAGAGCAACACGGGTGTGACACTGCGTCTTTTTCAAGACGTTATTCCACTCGTGCGTTTCTGGATGCGGTTGTTTCCTGTCCTGACGGCCACGATCCCTCTCGCATAAACATGTTGAGACTGTGTTCGTGGGTGATCCGTGTTCTCTCAGGGGAACGGGACCACGTCGACGCGCTGGTCATCTCGCCTTCCGCGTGAGGGTTTGAGTGTTCAGCGCGCCGTGTGCCGTCTGGCTGCCGGGTGACAGCGCGGGTTGCCACGGCAGCTCAGCGCGCGTCACTCGGCGGCTACGCATATTGAGACAGTGTTTGTGGGTGGTCTATGCTCTCTAATGAGAGCATGGCCACGTCGGCGCGCTGTTCATCTTGCCTTTTTCATAAGGGCTTGAGTGTTCAGCGCGCCGTGTGCCGTCTCACGGCCACGCCCACTGTCTCTCATGTCTGCCGGTAGCTTACAGATGGGATTGCTGGTCCTAAAAAATAAATAAATAAATAATAATAAAAAAAAAAATAAAAAAAAAAGGACCTAGCGTTTCGTTTGGGGCTCTAGCAGAGGACAGATGTCAATCGCTGCATCGGAGAGAGGGCTGTTATGTGTTGAAAATGAAGATGATGCTGAGATTCCCACTATAATAGTGGGCGCTCGTGCTGAATCCGATTCATGCTCGACAGCCATGCTTTCCCGGGTGGCTGAGGCATAGTGCAACGCATAATTCGCCTTGCCTGCCTCTTGCCTTTCCCGGATGTGCGTTGGAAGGCTTTTGCATTATGGAACTATTGGTGGCAAAATATGGAACACCAATAGGGCCATAATCTGTATAAAGTTTTCCTCTCTCTCACTACCCTCATCGGTGGGGTGGCAGTGCCACTGGCAGGCCACCTCCGCCCTGCTTAGGGCATGAGGGTAGTTCTCAGCCGAGGTTGAGCTGCGCACAACGCTGGCCCTTGGCTAGACGATGTCCAGAAACACCATTGACCTGGATTTGGTTCGGGACTGTTCTTCCCCCGGAGGAGGGCCGGGTAAAAACCATTAGTAATTCTGTTCCGCCACTGGGGTTAAAAACAGCCAGTGGTACCCAAATATATATCTAAAAAAAAAAAAAAAAGAGAAGAACAGTTCCAATATCTCTGGGTCTCAGGAGTTCAGGAATGGCAGCGTGTGACGCTACAAGCCTCGCCGCCCTCATTCCCCTCCCCACAAGAGGGCGAGAATGGCAGTGTGTGACGCTACAAGCCTCGCCACTCTCATTCCCCTCTTCTCAGCGGTGTGTGGACGACAGTGCGCGACGCTGTGCCTCGCCGCTCTTGTTCCCCGCTGAGGAAGGAGGTGAGGCAGACCGTGTGCAACGCCACAAAGCCTTGCCACGCTCAGCCCCTCCTTCGTTTGGAGAGCGCGCTGGGCGGTGTACAACGCTCCCATGCCTTGTCAGCCTCTGGTGCCTCTCCAAATCGCCAGCAGGGGGTGCCGGCTGTGGGAACGCACTCAAGCGGCCTTCCCACACTCGCGCACCCCCTCAGCGGATGCAGGTCGTGTGTCAGACCCAGACCCCTACACGGACCACTCCCATGTCGTCCTGGGGTCCCTGCATTCCGCCTCGCTGCCCTGCTGCGGGTACGTCTGTGGTACCGATGACCCCGCTTGTTCGGTCTCTGGGGGCCTGGCTAGCGCTCCCCAGCCCGTCTCGCTGGGTCATCTGTACCATCAGACTCGGTTTGCGATTCAGTTCGCCCGGCGTCCGCCCAAGTTCGGGGGCGTTCACTTCACGTCTATTGCGTGGGTGGATGCCCCCGTGCTTCGGGCGGAGATCGCTGTCCTACTGGCGAAGGACGCGATAAAGCCGGTCCCTCCAGCCGATATGAAGTCTGGGTTCTACAGCCCGTACTTCATTGTACCCAAGAAAGGTGGCGGGTTACGACCGATCCTGGACCTGCGTTACCTGAACCGCTCCCTCCACAGGATCCGTTCCGAATGTTAACCCAGAAACGCATCTTCAGATGCATCCGTCCCCAGGATTGGTTTGCAGCGATCGACCTGAAGGAAGTGTACTTTCATGTCTCGATTCTCCTTCGACACAGACCGTTTCTACGCTTTGCTTTCGACGGACAGGCATACCAGTACAAAGTCCTGCCCTTCGGGCTGTCCCTGTCGCCCCGTGTCTTCACGAAAGTCGCGGAGGCGGCCATTGCTACCCTGAGAGAGCGTGGTGTTCACATCCTCAACTATCTCGACGACTGGCTGATTCTTGCCCAGTCACGGGAGCAGTTGTGCGAACACAGGGACATGGTGCTCCGGCACCTCAGCCAGTTGGGTCTTCGGGTCAACTGGGAGAAGAGCAAACTCTGTCCCGTACAGAGGATCTCTTTTCTCGGGATGGAGATCGACTCGGTCGCCATGACTGCGCGCCTCAAAGAGGAGTGCGTCCAGTCGGTGCTGAGCTGCTTGAGTACGCTCAAACGCAGTACAGCGGTTCCACTGAAACATTTTCAGAGGCTCCTGGGGCATATGGCAGCAGCAGCCGCAGTAACGCCGCTAGGGCTGCTCCATATGAGACCGCGTCAGCACTGGCTACACGACCGAGTCCCGAGATGGGCGTGGCACAGCGGGTCCCTCCGTGTCCAAGTGACGCCGAGATGCCGCCAAACCCTCACCCCGTGGTCGGACCCTTCATTTCTACGGGCAGGAGTGCCTCTAGAACAAGTGTCCAGGCATCATGTCTCCACGGATGCCTCACCCACGGGTTGGGGGGCCACGTACAACGGGCTTGCAGTATCGGGTCTGTGGACGGGGCCCCAACTGCAATGGCATATCAATTGCCTAGAGTTGCTGGCAGTTCGTCTTGCTCTCAGCCGCCTCAAAGGGTCGCTCAAAGACAAGCACGTTCTGGTCCGGACGGACAGCACGACGGCCGTTGCGTACATCAACAAACAAGGTGGTCTACGCTCCCGCCGTTTGTCCCAACTCGCCCGCCATCTCCTCCTGTGGAGTCAGAAGCATCTGAGGTCCCTTCGTGCTATCCACATTCCGGGCCTGCTCAATCGTGCGGCCGACGAGCTGTCACGGTTGCCAGTGCTTCCCGGAGAGTGGCGACTCCACCCCCAGGTGGTCCAGCTGATTTGGAGTCGCTTTGGGGCCGCACAGATCGTTCTGTTTGCCGCCCACGACACGACCCACTGCCAGTTGTTTTATTCCCTGTCCGAGGGGACCCTCGGCACGGATGCACTGGCACACAGCTGGCCCCGGGCTCTGCGCAAATATGCGTTTCCCCCAGTGAGCCTTCTTGCACAGACACTGTGCAAGGTCAGGGAGGACGAGGAGCATCTCCTCTTGGTAGCTCTGTACTGGCCCAACAGGACGTGGTTCCCGGAACTAGTGCTCCTCGCGACAGCACCTCCTTGGCCCATTCCTCTGAGATAGGACCTTCTGTCTCAGAGACGGGGCACCCTATGGCACCCGCGTCCAGACCTCTGGAAACTCCATGTCTGGTCCCTGGACAGGACGCGGAGGTTCTAGGTGACCTACCGCAAGCGGTAGTCGACACCATCGCTTCCGCCAGAGCCCCCTCTACGAGACGGCTTTATGCGTTGAAGTGGAACCTGTTCGTCGACTGGTGCTCTTCTCGCCGAGAAGACCCCCGGAAGTGTTCGATCGGATCTGTGCTATCTTTTCTTCAAGACGGGTTGGAGCGAAGGCTGTCTCCCTCCACCCTCAAGGTATATGTTGCCGCCATCGCCGCAAGCCATGACCTCATTGATTGTGAGTCCTTAGGCAAGCATGATCTGATCGTCAGGTTCCTAAGGGGAGCGAGGAGACTAAATCCTCCTCGCCCTTCTTCTATACCCTCTTGGGACTTGTCTCTGGTGCTGACCGCACTGCAGAGGGCGCCCTTCGAGCCTTTACAGTCAGTAGAGCTTAAGATCTTGTCTCTAAAGACAATACTCCTGATTGCATTGGCCTCAGTTAAGAGGGTAGGGGACCTGCAGGCATTTTCGGTCGACGAATCGTGCCTGGAATTCGGGCCGGGTGATTCTCAGGTGACCCTGAGACCCTGGCCTGGATATGTGCCCAAGGTTCCCACTACTCCCTTCCGGGACCAAGTGGTGAGCCTGCAAGCGCTGCCTTCGGAGGAGGCAGACCCAGCCCTAGCTTTGCTCTGTCCCGTCCGTGCTCTCCGGACTTACGTGGACAGAACGCAAAGCTTCAGGACCTCAGAGCAGCTCTTCGTCTGTTACGGAGGACAGCAGAAGGGAAAGGCTGTCTCCAAGCAGAGGATGGCCCACTGGATAGTGGATGCCATCGTCTTGGCGTATGAATCCCAAGACGTGCCCTGCCCGCTCGGGGTTAGAGCTCACTCCACCTGGGGTGTAGCTTCTTCCTGGGCGCTGGCTCGTGGCGCCTCGCTGACAGACATTTGTAGAGCTGCGGGCTGGGCGACACCCAACACGTTCGCTAGGTTTTATAGCCTGCGTGTAGAGCCGGTGGCTTCTCGTGTGCTCGCTTCCCATAGTCAGCTTCACTGAAGTGCCCGTTCTAGTGTCGGCTTGCTGCGCCATTCCCTTCCCTTGGAACGGATACGTGCGCTTATTTTCTCCAGTCGAGTTCCCCAGGATAGGCGAACCCTGTTGAGTCCTCCGCACCCCTCGGCAGTCGGATGTTGCGGAGCGTCCGACGCCAGGTCTGGCACTCGTATGCATTGGTGGAACTTGTGTCAGGCTGGGTTCCGTATGTCGTGACCCCTACGGCGGTCCCATACGTGTATTTCCACGGTACAGCTCCCTACGGCGAGCTCGTGTCTTTCCCTTGGCAGAGTTCTCTGCCGTCTCAGTACGGTGTCGTCCCCCGCCTGCATTAGGCCGGGGCCTCCCCTGGGACTCCGTATGTTGTGCTGCCCATGGCCAGCCCATACGTGTTCTCCACATGGTAACTCCCTCCGGGCATGATGTGGCTCTCGCAGCGTCCTTCGGGCACGCTTTCCCAGCGTTATGCAATCAAGTCTGCTGAATGGGTCTTGCGGAACAGCAGTATGACTCTTCTAGCGTGAATCTTCCCGCCCGCTTCAGAACGGGGTCTGAGGGGCTCTCGCTGGGCGCTGGTAGTGGTAGTAACTGTGGCGCTTTCCATAGGGATCCCAATTCGTCGGTATTACCGACGTACGTCGTAGTGACCGACTGAAAGGGAACGTCTCGGTTACGTATGGTAACCCTCGTTCCCTGAAGGAGGGAACGGAGACGTACGTCCCGTCGCCACAGTCCCTTCCATCACTGTTGGCCGGGTCACTGGTTCGGCTTCTCTGTGAAAAACGTCAGTGCGATGCTCTCGCTTCCTGTTTATACCCGCGGCGCGGGGCGGAGCGCGAGATGCAAATCTCGCACGCCAATTGTTCATTGGCCTGTTCTTAAGTTCTCGAAGCTGATAGGGGCTCTCTGAAGTGATCCCAATTCGTCGGTTATTACCGACGTACGTCTCCGTTCCCTCCTTCAGGGAACGAGGGTTACCATACGTAACCGAGACGTTATACAATGATGCTTTAAACATGCAATGTGCTATTGATGTGATTTATCAACTATAACTAACATTAGCATTGAGTTAATGATGTTTTAAACATTCATGCATGGGTACAGTGTTTTAATCATTGAGTCATCTTTGGTCTATCAGCTATAACTAAAAATCGACATTATTGTTTGAAGCTATTGATGTTTTCTAGTCATTTATGCATGGAAAACTGTTTTTCTGAAGCATTGTTTTATTTTAAAAACAATCTTTGTCAGGAAAAATGTCTATTTTAGTCATTCATGCTTGGGGTACAGTGTTTTATTTTTAAAAAACAATCGTTGTCAGGCAATATCTATTTTTTTCATGATGGCTTTAATCATGGCTATTGTTTTTCCATCTAAAAGATATTTTTTTAGTCATATCCGTTTAATATAAATGTTTTGCAGGATTGTTCTACCGTAATGATGTATTAATTATTATTGTTTCTGTACATAAAGCAATACGTAATGTTTCTTGTTGTTTTTACCAATACGAGGCCCCGTGGCTTTTATTATGAAAAAGACAGACCTCCCCATAACAGGAAGTGTCCCAAGACAGTTAGCAGCTATGCTACGATTCTGTTTGCTATGTATATTTTTCAAGTCTGCATGCATTAAATCGGTTCCCCGTCGTAGCGTTATCCGTGTATTTTTTATTAAAACACCATCGCGTTACTGTCGGTCCCCCCATGACTCAGAACCGCCCTTGTTAGGAATGCATGGTTTAGCTTAGCAGCGCGTGCTACGGTGCTAACTGCTCTTAAATGTGCATGATATCGTATATCAAAAACTAGTTTTGATGTCTATCTGTTTCGCAAGGCGATCGATCTGTTTTTTGATATAGTTGCAGATTATTTTAAAAAACATAAAAGCTTGAGTTTAGCCAGTGTCTTCAACACAGCATGTTACTGTTACGGGTACTCTCCGGCGCCATCCGGTGTCCCGGAGTTAAAACTACATCCAGTTATGACACAATGGTATGCTCTCCGGCGCCACCCGGTGTCCCGGAGTTAAAACTACATCCAGTTATGACACAATGGTATGCTCTCCGGCGCCACCCGGTGTCCCGGAGTTAAAACTACATCCAGTTATGACACAATGGTATGCTCTCCGGCGCCACCCGGTGTCCCGGAGTTAAAACTACATCCAGTTATGACACAATGGCATGCTCTCCGGTGCCACCCAGTGTCCCGGAGTTAAAACTACATCCAGTTATGGTGTAATTGCACCCCTAGAGCACCGGGGTGAAATAACATTTAGAAAATTAATGATTTTTTCCAGCATCTGTCATCAGACATGCATATAAAGCGACTCACAAATGTTTCCATTCATAACAGGATTTTTGCCTCACAGGTTCGAATGTTGAAAGTGACGCTCACGATAGCAATGATGCATGTGAGGACTGCTCTTTTATAAATAAAAAATTAAATAAATAAAATAAATAAATAAATAAAAAAAAATAAAAAAAAATTAATAAATAATAAAAAATTAATAAATAATAAAAAATAAAATAAAATTGTCTCTCTTTTTTTTTTTTTTTCATTCACAGTGAGCCCTCAGCTGGTTGAAGCAGACAGTGCGTCTGATGGTAAAACAAGACCCATCGCCGACATTGTGTTTTTTTTTTTTCTTAACATTTATGAAAAATCTAATTTATTTATTTATTTATTTTAGATTTCATTCAGTTTATCACGCAACCCGGCTTCCCACTGACTGACACCGCTCAACAGAATAATGGTGACGGGCCTGACCCCACCCCGAAGCACGCTGCGGATCAAATAGTTCCTGCCGGCTCTGCTTTAGACCAGGTCGCTGGACCCAGCGGTGAACCTTTGAGAAAGAAGAGTAGAAAAACCGATCGTCCTACCTCACCGGCCTGTCCTGAGAGAAAAACGTTTTGTTTTATCCCGTCAATCAGTCCTGAAAACAGTCCTGACAGGAAAACTTTCTGTCCGACCCCACCGAGCAGTCCTGCGCCGAGTCTTGACAGCGTATTTCTTTATGGTGAGACTATCTACATTATTATTTTCATTTAAACACAAATTGAATCATACCATAACAATTTTTGTGTTATAGCCCCGACCGCAGCAGGGTCGGGTTATACCCCCGACCACATGACTAGCTGGCATACACCTCGACGCATCACTTGGACAAGTACGAAAGCGACCCAAACTCCGTCGGAAGAAGAAGACATCGACGTTGAAGAAGTGTCAGCAGAGCATCGCCCGGCTGACGAGCCACTCGCCGATACTAATTTAATAGAGGCATTATGTCAAGAGTTTCGCAACACCCAGGTTGATTCTGACAATAAATACATTGAGCTGAGTGATAAATTGGATGGAATAGACAGCAATCTGACCGCGCTACTTAGTGAGTTTCGTGAAGCACGCATCGAAGACCGTCGCAGATCCGCCGCATTGGCGGGCCAGGCTCGCGCCTATCACCTTGAGACACGCGGACGATTGGACGTACAGGATCGCTTCATTCAAAATGCGGTTGATCGACTATTTCGTCGTTTTCAAACCCTGAGATCCACCATCTATCAGGAATTTGATAGAAGCGATCGCAGGTCCACTGAATCCGATCGTTTGATCGCTGAATTCTGTCGCGAAATTCTAGTCTTTCTTCGCGTCATCGCTAATGCAATAGACGAGTAAATTCGTATTATTCTCATCCTCATAGATGGAACGTTACCGTTAATTCAATATAGATTTATTCCATTAAACTTTTGTATTGCATGTATTGATTTTTATATTCCAGATACTCTGTAATTTTGTTTTATGTATGCATGTTTTTTACATCTATCATGTATTGATTTTTTTATATTACATATACTCTGTTATTTTTATTTTATTTTTTCTTCATCTATCATGTATTGATTTATTCCATATACTCTTTATGATTTTGTAATATTTCATGTTTTGGTCTGAAATCTAAAATGGATGGGTCAAAAAGCTTTTGCTCAGACGACGACGCAGAACTGTCACCGGACGAAATTGAAATGCTAAGTCGGCTTCCGGATTCTTTAGAACAGTATTTGTTTAATCTAGAATCTTCGCAATCCCCCTCTAATTTGGATCTTTTTGAATTAGCTGAAAATCCAAATATTAATTTGTTCGATCCAGTTCTGAGCGTAGACGCTAATTTGGATCTTTTTGAATTAGCCGTAAATTCAAATATTAATTTGTACGATCACGTGCTAAGCGTAGACAACAATCATGTTGTACAATACGGTGGTGTTTTAAATAATCAACCCCCTGCATGTACCGACAGCGATCCTGACTGCGACGACACAGAGCGCCCTGACGCTGATGATACTCCACAGCCATCTACCAGCAGCACGACCCCCCCATCAGGTAATATTGACGCTTTACGCGAGACTGACCCTAACAGACAGAGTCGATTAAGCCGTACGGAAATTGATACGCTGATCCGAGAAGGCGGGTTCGTTAACGGATATCACGTTTTACCGCGACCACGCTTCAACAGTGTGTCGTTGAGAAGGAGTATGAATCTGAGAGAGATTAACTCTACAGATTTGGCCTCTTGTCACACTTCATTACATCGCATGCTGAGCGAGATCGTCACCTTCGCTAGAGAAATCGGCCACGATGCACCCGTAATCAATATGACCATGTCAGCACCCACTCTACAAACACCCATCAGCGGTGTTCTCGCCCCCGGTAATGATTATGATGTGAATTCGCTTATGGATCAATTTGAAAGAGTTTTACAGAGCAATCAGCTGTTATTATCGGACGACGCCGTCGAGATCGACGCTACCGTAGCCATGAACAGACAAGGAGGCGGTCGACGACGTAAACTTACAGATCTGGCCGTTGATCAGGTAATCAAAAGAAAAAAGACGAATTTGTTCTGCCCCATAAATTTGTCAAATCAATTGTGCTTCTCTATTTGTCTCGCTCGTTTTCTTAACCCCCAGCTACCCGAGAGCGAGTTAGAAAAACTGGCTGCCGTCATCCAAAACAGCGTCGGCTTCTCAATTCAAGACCGAATCGCTCTTAGCGACATAGCTTCGTTTGAACGAGCGCTAGGCATTAAAATCGTTGTATTTCACAGATCGAATGCCATGGTCTTAGAAACGTACAAAAATTCTGACGAACCCCACCCCAAAACGGTGTTCCTCTATCTACATGATAATCACTATTATATGATCATGAATCTGACAGGCTTCTTAGGTTCGCCATACGTCTGTCAATTTTGTTACAAAAGTTACAGCAACCTCAGAGACCACCAATGCAAGCACGTCTGCAATGTCTGTTTTGACGCCGAATGTCACAGGTTCCCTAAAAGACCCATACATTGTCCCGATTGTTTGCGCTACTGTAAATCGAGCTATTGCTTCGAAATGCATAAAAAGAACCCTCCTCCCGGTCAAGAATCCCCCTCCTGTGATATTATCAAATACTGCAAACTATGCGGGCTGCGTTACTACGTTAAAGCGGGTGACAAGAAAGCAAAACACAAATGCCCGACGGACAAATGCGTCCACTGTCGAGAACATCTGACGGAACACGGGGCGCACCAATGTTTCATACAGCCCCTAGAGCCTAAGGAGCCATGCGAGAAATATATTTTCTACGATTTTGAAACGCGTTACGAAAACGGGCGCCACGTGGCTAATTTTGTTTGCGCAATCACTTTCAAAGGGAAGAAATTTACGGCGCAGGGTACCGACTGCATCGCTAAGCTAATCAACCGCTTCAGAAAACCCCGATATAATGGCTACTGCTTCATAGCTCATTACGCCTCCAGATTCGACTCCTTTCTGATTCTCGAGTATTTTTGCAAAGCCGGGATTGCGATTGAGGTCATAATGCAAGGCTGTAAATTAATTTACACGTACGACGAATCGTTTGGCCAACGATACATCGATAGCTACTCATTTTTTCCAATGGCCCTTGCCAAAATGCCTGCGGCGTTAGACTTGACGACGACGATTGAAAAAGGCTACTTCCCCCATCTTTTCAACAGGGTGGAAAACGAGAACTATGTTGGACCATACCCCGACAAAAAGTTCTACAACTACGATAACATGTCGGATAAAGACCGTGAAAAGTTTGATGCATGGTACAGCACGGTTGAGGGGGAGGAGTTTGACTTCAGGCAGGAACTGTACGCATACGGGGTTAACGACGTCGTCTTATTACGCGAAGGCTGTATGAAATACCGTCAGGCGTTCCTAGAATGCACCGAAATTGACCCTTTTGGGTTCACCACGCTCCCCGGCTGTTCGATGGGGGTCTTCAAAACCCATTATCTCGGCAGAAACACTCTCGCTCTCACGCACAACAACGCGTACATCCATCAGAATAAGTCCTACTCAAGTGGCTCGATCGAATGGCTCGAGTATGTCAAAAAGACTCGAAACGTGGATGTTCACCACGCCGTAAACCACGGTGAAGTATCGATCGGTAAGTACTTTTTAGATGGCTTCTACCAGCAAGACGGTGTGCAGCACGGGTTAGAATACGCGGGGTGCATCTTCCACGGTCACTGCTGCCGCTTTGCACCCCATGAGTCACACCCCTTGTCGGGGGTACCCTATGGGGTTCTCAGGAGAGAGTTTGACGATAAGATCGAAATTCTGCAGAACGCGTACGGTTTACAAGTCGAGGTTCTTTGGGAATGTGAATGGACCAAAATGAAAAAGACCGATCCCTCTGTGATAGAATTTATGGCCGGTTATTCAGCCCCGGAGAGACTGAACCCAAGAGAAACCTTGTATGGCGGCCGCACGAACGCTTATAAACTCTATCACAAAGTGAGCGGAGATGAGAAGATAAGGTATCTCGATTTCACCAGCCTCTACCCCTTCTGCCAGGCTAGGAAAAGCTACCCGATCGAACACCCCCAAATCATTTTCAAAGATTTTGAACCGATTGAAAATTATTACGGACTCATCAAAGCGACCGTGTACCCTCCCCGCAAATTACTGCATCCGGTTCTCCCTTACAGATGTCAAGGAAAACTCATGTTTCCGTTATGCCGAACCTGCGCTCACAATCAAAACCAGACCACGAGCTGTACCCACACGGATGAGGAAAGATCACTCTCCGGGTCCTGGGTATCCATTGAGCTTTTAAAAGCCATCGAGAAGGGTTATGTGGTAGCCAAGATTGACGAGGTTTGGCATTTTCCACAACGGTCAGACACATTGTTTGTCGAATACGTCAAAACATTTTTGCGTTTGAAACAACAAGCGTCGGGGTACCCGTCGAATGTCGTTACGGGCGCTGAGAAAGAAACTTACATTCGCGAGTATTTTGAAAAAGAGGGGGTTCAACTCGACCCCTTATGGCTACTGATCAGATGATGCATAGAGGATCAATGGATGCTTCCGATTTTGATTTCAGACTTCAACATCCATTTAGTTGTGTTATCTCCGGGCCATCGAATTCTGGAAAGTCTTATTTTGTGAAACTTTTGTTGGAAAAAGGTTTGAATTTAATTTCCAAGAAAATTGAAAACATTGTTTGGTTGTATGATTGTTGGCAACCTTTGTACGATGATGTGCTTAAATTGTACAACATTAAATTTGTGCAAGGAATACCAGAGAGTCTGAATGATGATGATTTGTTACCTGTCACTAAAACAAATCTTCTCATCGTGGATGATTTGATGCAGCAAGCTAGCGCCAATTTGGAGCTTCAAAGGGTTTTTACGCAGTACGTGCACCACCGTAATCTCAGCGCTATTTATATAGTGCAAAATTTATTTGTACAGGGTAAATCCAGCCGAACCATCAGCTTAAACGCCAATTATATGATCCTGTTTAAAAATCCTCGGGACGTCAATCAAGTAGCGATGCTGGGACGCCAAATGTACCCCGGAAACACAAAATACTTTATGGAGTGTTATCACGATGCGGTCAACCAACCTTTCGCTACATAATGATAGACTATAAAGCAAAAACTCCTGAACAGTACCGCCTCAGAACAGGATTGCTTTCCGACCGTCAAGTGGTTTACATCCCGAAAAAAAAGAAGAAGAACGTGATCAAATCACCATGTCCGCCAGACTTTGTAAACATCTACCGGTGTTAAAAATGCTACATAAAGCATCTCCTAAACAAAGGCGTCTTATTCTACAATCGGCGTCCGACGAATTCATTTTATCGTTGTGTGAAGTGGCGCTCAACATCCTCTACGGGACGATTCCGGTCAATCCACAACAGTACCGAAAACTGAGAAAGAGAAAAGCCGAAATTAAATTTGTAGCCGATAAAAAAATCGGGATAGCGGCAAAGAAACGAGTCTTCAACCAGAAGGGTGGATTCCTTTTACCGCTCCTGAGCGTCGCCGTACCCTTTCTTTCGAGCTTGATAGCAAACAGATAGGATGGAGTACGCCGAGAAGATGTATTTAGTCCCGCAACATCAACTGGATAAGGTGAGAACCGAAAATGTTCGCGAGAATATTCGACAGAGCGTGGAAAACGATTTGGACGGCGCCATGAGAAATATCTTACTCCGCACTGATTTGAACCCGTACGAAAAAGCAAAACTTTACACAAATACCCTGAGCAGGTTTTTGACCATCGTTAAACAAAGCGATCGGGAGAGCGGAGTTTTAACGCAGTCGTTCCCCGATACCGCGCCTAAAGATGAAGTACCGACCGCGGCTAGCGTCGAAGATGACAACGGTGCTGAGGAGCATGTGGTGGATGAAGTTCTGAAGAATGTACCTTCGAGAAGTGTGAAAAACAGCAGATACATATTAGACAAGATGTCTAAAGCTAAAGGACTAAGCGCGTGGAACGAATCGGGGGAGTTTGTGTTCAGGGGTAAAGCCGTACAAGGCTCACACATGGTCGATTTGTTAAAAAATGTCACGGCACCGCAAAAGGTTCGGGATAACCGGAGACCTGTAGGATGGTCAGAGTTTCTACACGCCTTTGCCGAATTAAACATCCCTTTTTCTACAGTGCCGAATCAACAGGTCAGGAGCATCATTAAATCTCTAAAGAGTAAACCCGACACCCCCAGCCCACCCCGTGTCAGACCTTCCAAAAGGGGACGAAGACAATCACGCTCGGTGTTTCCAGAGTCCGAAGACTCTGTGTTTAAATCCCCGACTATCGATCGAAGACAATGGTTGGAATTTTAACGAATCCTTTCATTTTGTATGTACATTAATATGTATCTTATGATTAAATAAAAGACGATTAAAAAATATAATGGTTTCAAGATTTTTATTTATTTATATGTCAGACATGTCTGCACGCAGTGAACGCAGGACAACATTGTATCAATACAAACATACGGTCTTAATCTCTTCACAAATAGGGACACCATTTTATCATTTTTAATATAATCATCGGTGTATAGTTTCATCACATGGTCATAGCCGTATCCTCTAGCTAGATGATATAGAAAAAACAGACAGTGCTGACCGCAGGTGTCCGATGAATAATCCTGGACTCGTCTCTCCGAATATAATACGTAGGTACCGTTGGCTGCTAGAAAGTCATTGATGCTGGTTGGAAAGCGATGGCTGTTGGGCGGATTGCCGAAGCTGTCGAAAAAACACGCGCCCCCGTCTTGGGTTAAATAAACGGCGACCCAGTGCTCCCCCGGCATGCTAGCAGGGTCGGTGTTCACGATACAGGCCGACGGTAAGATCCTTATGGGTTTTTCGGGTAGTTGATCGCTCGGTAGAACGCCGAGAAAATGAGTCCTGCAGGTAATTTTATCCATGATGGCGGTGAGTTGCAGCGTGTTCATCTCAATAGTAGTCTATGAGTACCTGTCGGCGGTTAGACAATTCAATGATGCTGTCAAATACCGCGTAAACAATTAAATTAATGGTATTCGGCAGCGGTTTTCTGAAACGAGCTTCGACTCTGATATTCCCGGACTTGATCAGGGAAATGTGCTGACCGCACTCTTCGTCGGGCGTGAGGTTAAATGCGTAAAGCGTGTATCCGTTCAGGAAATCATTCCTGCCGAAACAGAGCGGTTGGTCTTTAAGATGTCTCCCGGTCGTCATCACCAACTGATAATATTCGCGTACTGCCAAACCAGCTTCGAAATTGGGCTGTAGAGGCTTGGCCGGGTACTGTTGTCCGTCAACGTAGACGGCTAAGAATTCAAGGTCATAGTGTTTGAACGCGAATGGATTTTTTGCGTAGGAACCGGTGAATGCGTCGTTGTCGACCATGGCAATGACGATAGACTTTGGCAGTGTTCCTAAAAACAGATTTTCCTGATTCGAAACACGAGAGCCGGCCGGTATGGAGAACGATTTTAGACTGACCCTATCGACAGGGTACTTGGCAGTTGTCGAGAGCAACGTCTGGGCGTGAGCCAGTCTCACCGGCGGTGATACAGTAACTTTCTTGACAAATAGGGATGCGGCCACTATATTTAATTTGTAAGCCACATCGTCGGCCCTCATCAGACAGAATTCATCTTTTGCTTGAATTAGGCGTATCTTGATATCCACCCCATTTATCATAAGTTTCTCTTGGAAGAATATATCGCTGTGTATGGGGGCTAGTAGTTCCACCTCCTTGCTTTCGCTGGTGTAGCCTGATCTCTTTGTCAACCCCGCGTTATGGCCTGCCGGGTCTTGAACGTCCATATGACCCGCCGTGTCTTTATGGAACAATCCGGCGCTGAAGACAGATTCCAACGTATCTTTACCGTAGTTGATCAGACTCTCGATGATACAGCTGTAGCAATTATGGACGCAGACATATAGATGAGTTAATCTTCCAATGATTCGATCAAATTAACATCCTTTTCAACAAAGCACAATTCATCACGAGGGAGATGGGGGCTTGTTTCTGCCCGGAGCTACTAGTTCTGACTTCCTATGGACTCGCCACCAAACTCAGTTAAAAGAGGACAAAAGGCTCGTGGTTGTCACAAGACAAAGAAACAACCAGACCTCTGTCTTTGCATGACCAGCAAATGAACTCCACGTGACAGCTAAAACTCAGAGTAAGCTCACAGAAACTGTTAGCTTATGGAGTACATCAAATAACTGATTATTGGACTTTCATTCAAATAGCCTTCGACATAACTTGTTAGTGTGTTTACAACTAATACACATGACTATCATGCATGTATATTGCTCACAATTCATGCAATTATGTAACTATTGAATGAGTGGATGAAAAAGCATCGTGTTTGGTACCGGTGCGTTCGTATGGGTATAATCCAACAGATGAGCTGAATGAAATCTTTATAGAATTGATCATGTCCTTATAGTAAGAAATTAGGTCTAAATTTACTCTCTGCTTAAGAGCAGGAAACTAAATTCTAGAGATAACCTAATTTTGTGGGAGGGGTGGAGACACAGTCACCCCTGAAGCCTAATTGGCCAGAACCCATCCAGGGGATGGGCAAATGTTTGAGTTTAGTCTCAGAACACGAACGAAAAGTTCAGTTCTGTTCGCAAGTTCTGTTCTCAAGTTCAGTTCTCAGTTCTGTTCTCAAGTTCAGTTCTCAGTTCTGTTCTCAAGTTCAGTTCTCAGTTCTGTTCTCAAGTTCAGTTCTCAGTTCTGTTCACAGTTCTGTTCTCTACAGTTCTGTACAGTTCAGACCAGAAGCAGTGCAGAGTTCAGCTCAAGTTCGGTTCCAGTTCGGTTCGAGCTGGTTCGCGGCCTGTTCGCAGTTCAGAGATGAGCTCAGTCCTAGCAGTATGACCAGAGAGAGTTCGGAACGGAGTTCCCAGGAGACGATCTGACGATCGTGACAGACCAACATCAGAGAAAATGGGTTAACAACGATTTCATTCAGGCCATCTGCTTTTCTCTCACTTTCCTTTCTTTTACTTAAAGTTTATTTTATTTCCGCTAAGTCTCGGGTCTGTTAAGTTTCGCCGTAAAAGTCTCTCAACAACGAGTTTCTAACAGCGCGCTCCAACTTCAAACAACGCCCACAAGACTTTCATCCAGCCGCCAACACCCCACGTGTTCGGCCTCCCCAGACGTCGACCAGACCTTCAGCGAATCAAAGATCCGGGAAAATCCCTGTACAGCCAGGAGAAGGGAATCCCCCTTTGTCAGACGACATGCGAAACCCAAACGCAAGTAACGCCTTTTTGATTCCAAGCTGAACTGGTGCATTAGATCAAATGTAATAACCCTGCCTAAGAAACGATAGGAGGTTAAATTACTGATCAATGGTTTCTTCAGGTCATGTTTCATAAATGCATAGATTGCTTAGGATTTCATAATTTCTCTCTCTTAGAACTTATTCTTTCCTCACCTTCTTCCTTTCTGCAACGTGTGAATGTGCGAGTGTGTGTGTTTATGTTAGATATTAGTTTGATGTGTTAGATTAATCAATAAAGTTCCGTTTGTATTCAAAGATAACTGTTCTTGTGTTATGTGCTTATCAATTTAATGTCTTGAACTGCCGATCTAAGTTACCTGGCTGTTAAATAGTGTTTCACTATTGTTCGGATATTAATATCCGCTGCAGAGTTGATATTTACGGCCCGTTCAAATGAACGCTAGAAGAGTCATTTGCTCGGCTGTAAAATAGACTCTCAAAATTCCCTATGAATTCATTAAATTCATTCATTTGAGCTAAATATACATGTTTCCCTTTAACAGAGCCCCCTTTAAGTCCTTACATATCGGCGGACGAATAAGTTAAGGTGTAAACATTAATTCTGAATTATTTATACTACATAGTGTCATTCGAGTCTTTCATTTTAATTCAGTTCCCCGTTGAGTTATTATTTTATCTGACTCATAGTCGCTACAGTATTGGTGGAGAATAATGCTGGCAGTTTAACCTAAATTATAAGCATATAAATCGAGATTTTATCTTTGAATTACATTTTGAGAGATCAGACCGCTAGACGCGTCTGTCTGTGTGTGCGCGCGCTCGTGACGCAAGCTGCGCGCGCGCCTATTTGAAAGCTGTGTTGAATGAATGAGGAACGCTGTGTAACCCAAGTCTGTCCCTGTTCTAAAACTGCATTAAAGTAATTTAAGATCTGAGATCTCACACTATACGATAAGGTAAGAATTAAGCGTGTTCCTTAATTTCTAGAATGCCTCGTTTATAGCCGAATTGATGTCATTGCGTGTTCCAGTGTCATTAAATAGCTAACGTTATACGTATATCAGTCAGCCAGAGAACTGAACGAACTTAAAACTGCATTAATTGAAATACCCTGCGAGGAATAATCTCCTCACAGCGCGATCAGATCAAGCGTGTTCCTTGATCGATTTATTACGGCCTTATATGATTTATAGCTATTAATTCAGTGCGTGTTCCACTGTAATTCGAAGAGCTATATCTTCCCTGTGCTAATGTTAAACAGTTAAAAACTTGCCGGTTTGTATATCCGTCTCGTATAACACTGCGTGTCCCAGTGTGATTTAAAGGAGAATGATTTGAACCCAAGTAAAGCTGACATTGATAGAATCAACAGTAGAAGAAAACCTGTTGTTCTATATGCACATAGATCCGCCGAGATCAATAGTGTTCTATTTACAGCGCAAAACTGTAACATTGAACTGTAACTGTAAAGTTTAATCTCACTCTTAACAAACTGAGTGAAAAGCCCCACAGAGCAACACCAGCTGCGAGTGGTGTTCCTTATTTTGATTTTCATTGATGAAATGTGCCGACGTTTCACGTAATACACTCGATTGCACGTGCTAAACTTATGTGTAACTTTACAGGGTGAAAAGCGCTGACTTTTCTAGTTACTCCTAACTTTACCCTGCCTGCAATTCACATGTTTGCCGCTAGCGTTTGTTTGTCGCCATAGTCACGACTGCGGCACGGAAGTCAACCAGCGCTTCCGGATAAACCCAGCGCATGCGCAGTGCGTCGAAGCCATATTTGTAAACAAACCTTACGGTAGCTAACAGCTACAGGCTAAGCTAATCGAAGCAGTTGTTTACATTGAAGCCTAAATGCTAAAGCTTTAGCATTAGTTTTAGGTATCAACCGTATTAACATACGTGTAAATGCAGTGTCTGTTTGAGTCACTTTAAAGTGATTTAACCATTTAAACACCTCAACTTTATGTACACTGTTGGTCTTTCTTACTTTTCTCTTATCTTTCTAATACATTACGTTATACTCTACTTTAAGGGAAATATTGGTTCACAATTGTTAGTTACTTTACCTACATTTTACTCGAAGAGGAAAGATACTGGTTTGCAATTATTAATTGTTAAGTTTTAATTTAATGAAAGAAAAATTCAAGATTCATTCCTCAAAGTCATGTAAAATGATTTTAAAGTTATTCTAACTATTCTGGAATTTACTCATTTTCAGAATTTCTCATTGAGACCCAATTACTTTAGGTATTCGTCTGGAACTTTAGAAGTTCAAGTGAACCACTAAATTGATATCTATTACCAAAACCTTTTGGACTCACATTTATTCATTATTTTTTATTGCGTTATACCCTCCTTTATCCCCTCTTCCTATTGTAGCTATTCACTTAGCCACTCTATTTTATTTACTCATTTATCTCTTTATTTAACTTCCCTTTTTGATAACCTAGCGTGGGAGCAACGCACCTGAGCCTCAATAGGAGACAGTGCCAGATTCCTACGAGTTTCAAAATAAATCAGAGACAATCCTCATTGACTAAATATTTATTTTGGGTGATTAGTTGACCATCAACTATCAACTTTATACTCGTAGTCAGACAAAGGCTTCAGAGCCATTTGTGGGGCCGGATCTCTTTGCTTTCCTCCCTTCTCCTCACGTCTTCCCTGTTCTGTCCTGCTCTATTCAATTTTATCCTTCATATTTATAGGGAACAAGCCTGGAAGAATCATTGATCACTTCTAAAAGAAAGAGAAAGATAATTCTTCCCAGAGAAACAAACCAGTAGGCATTTGATTGGTAATCAAACCCTCCTTTGTTCTCCATGCTTTCCCTGCATTTGTAAACGCAATTTAAAATTTTGACATATCTAAGTTCATTTAACAGAGACAAGTGTTGAGCCACCGTCGCCTTCAACGCATCCCTGCGTAAGCGGTCCGCCTGTAAGGTGTGTGGCGTCAATCCTGTCAGACTAAGGAAAGAGGTATCAGCATTATTATCGTATTATTTTACTCTGTAACATAAACAATAATATTGTTTCTGTTTTGAAAAAAGATTTTCATTGATAGGAAGTAGTTATAGAAAAAAAAGAACTTTTTCTCCCAGTGAAAGTTATTTTTGTTTCTTTCAATTGAAATAGGTTTTTAACCTTTTCTCTCTTCCTCCCTTACTAAGCTGAGTGACATAGTCCTCGCATCACGATTTGGAAACAGCTTTTCATTGATAGAATTTTCTAAAAAAAAAAAAAAAAAGAAATTCTCCAAGTGGAAAGAAAATTGTTTCAATCTATTGAGATTTGTTTTAACCCTTTTCTCTCTTTTTCCCTTACCTAGTTGAGTGACAAAGCCTTCACATCACTAGCCTACCTGTCTACACTGAGACCAACACATAGTCGTCACCACACGCCACTATTGGTGTACAATCACTGAAACGACACTTAGCTGTTCCACCACACATAGGCTTATACCCCACACAGATCTGTGTCAGTCTCTTCTCCCAGCGTACCAACATGTCGCAGACGACAAACCCCACTGCCCAAGGGGAAGATGTGGACGCCTGTCTCCGAGGCATTACAGACTGCCTCACACCAAAGACAATTGAACTGTTATTATTTTTAATAATAATCATGATTCTGAGAAGGTTCCTGACACATGATTCAAGCCAGAACAACAACCACATGGAACTAGCCAAGATCACCTGTTCCCTAAGCAACGCCTTCACCGCCCAGCTGAAACTAAGCGACAAGCACATCATCCACCTTCAAGAGGAACTGACACGTGCCCAACACCACATAGACAAGCTGGAAGTGAAAGTCCAGGACGACTTCAAGCGTCAGACCACTGAGTTCCTGAGAGAGCTGATGCACACTCAACGCTGCACAGACCAGCTCAAGGCTAAAGCTCAAGACAAACTCAAAGTGCCTGACGAAGTGGAGCAAGAAACAAAGAAACCAGTTGACAAGCTCCAAGAAGCCCTTGCAGTCGCTGAACGCGACAAACAAGAGTCAAAGACTGCACATAAACACCTGTTAAACCAACTCCAGTCTGCTGAACATCAGCTAGAGAAAGCCAACGCTGATATTAAAGACCAGAACTCTAAAATCAATGCTCTGGAAGACCACCTTGAAAGGTACAGCACTGAGATGGACCATCTGATCCGACAGCGAGACGACGCCAACGACGAGCTCTACGCGGTCAGATATGAACTCAATCATGCTGTCAAACAGAGACCAGAGCCAAGAAGGGATAGAACTCCCTCAGCATCACTACTGCTGAGTAGAACACAGTCTTCCTTCCAAGAACTGCCATACAACGGAAGAAGTGAATGGCCGCAACCCAAAGCGTCACCGGCCTTCACCACAGAACTTGTCCCGGCCAACAAAAGAGAGCTCATCCAAGCAGACTCCGAACCTGCACAAAAGATGACCTTTGAAAACCTCGACAAGCTCGCTAAGAACATCACCCAGTTCAACCCAAACTCCACGGAGGGCCGCGACATCCAGGCCTACCTCCAAGATATTGACTTCTACCTAGAGGCAAGACCTCAGGTGACCGACCGACACAGGTTATACCTCCTCAGAGCCACATCCAGTCCCGAGGTACGAAGCTTTCTAGATCGGCAACCTGTTCACGTAAAGTACAACTACCAGCTACTACGTGAGACGCTGACCCAAGAATTTACAGGCCCTGAGTCTGAACACGGACTGTTAATCGCCTGGGAAACCAAACAAGATCGACAAGAGACTCCCCAAGCCTACTACAGCCGTTTCCGACGAGCCTACTTTGGTGCATATAACGAACCTGAACTTGAAGAGGATTTAAACTTCAAAACCATCTTCCTGAGAAACTTGCACCCTGGAGTGAGTCGTCATCTAGGCATCATGGTCTGCCCAGACACGATGACAATCCAACAGCTGCGTGACCTGACACACAAGGCCTACATCAAACAAAAGATGGCCTCAAAGAAAGTTTTGAAAACATCCACAGTGTCAAACTCCGTCAGCCAAGACCCAAGCCTTGCACTGGACGACACCCAGTGGCATGACTACACTACGGTCCATCATAAAGAGTACAGAGAACGTGACTCCCATGACAGCTACCACACCAACCGCTGGGAAAAGCCATGGGACCAGCCTCGCTTCTCAAGAAACCCTAAAGATGCCAAAGACCATCGTCATCCCACACATTCCAGAGCATCTAACGTGGGTAAGCGACGACAAAACCCACCTCGGCACCACTCAGTTAAGCACAGCACTGAGTACGCCGAAGAACAAGACTCTCATGCCAGTGCCAGATCCAAACAACCAGACGGCCGTGGGCACAAGCAAAGCAGCGACTCACAAGAAGTCATGCAGCTATTGAGAGAATCCCTCAAATGCCATGAAGAGGACAGGAAATGGGATGAGTCAGATTCTGATTGACACGCCTTCCAGGAAAGGGGGGACCAAAAACAGACTAGAACAGATCTGACCATACATCCACTAACGTTACATACACTACATAACTTACATACTCGCTAACATACAGAAGTTAACCACATCTGCCAGGGAAAACATTCAGCAAACATGTTCTTCCCACAGGTAGAAACTAGCTTCAGAAACTAGCTTAGCATGGACCCGGCTACACTCATCATAGGAAACATTGCACAATCTACCCAACAGGTAGAACACCTCTCATTAAGTTAGGGTACACGACACCTTAGCTGCACGAGTAGTTGTAGGCAAGACCTAGAGACACTCAACTGTTTTGTTTTGTTTCACCTCTTCCTTCCCTCTCCTTCTTCTTTTATTAGGTACAATGCCTGTCTACCCCATAAGGGTCAAGGTCACGATATAGGGATTGATGCACCACGCCTAATATCGGCAGGCCACCTTTGAACCAATGTGAGCTAGAGAGCTCCATGATTAAGAGGTCACCTCATTTGTACCACAAATGATGTCACCACGTCATGAAGAAAGGTACAACGGTCTCAACCTAGTACGATTTAGAAGTGAAGAAAACAAACAAAACAAAGGTTAAACACAGAATTTGGTCAAAGAGTCACCGTACCGAACCAAATTAGAACAACACCAAAGTTAAACTACATTACGTCGACACGATAAACCGAGGAACGTTAAAACGTAAACTTCAAGTTAACCTTAAGTTTAAAGTTTAAAACTGTTAGTACTCGAATAATCTAAGGCCCTGCACCAGTACAGTGGCCAATCATGGAGGTGTTGTCTTGTTGTTTGTTGTGTATTGTGTCTGCTTCTTCTCCTTGTGCTTCTACAGCGTTCGCCGATGTCTTCATCCCAACACATCGCCTAACGAAGGGGGGATATGTAGCAATTATGGACGCAGACATATAGATGAGTTAATCTTCCAATGATTCGATCAAATTAACATCCTTTTCAACAAAGCACAATTCATCACGAGGGAGATGGGGGCTTGTTTCTGCCCGGAGCTACTAGTTCTGACTTCCTATGGACTCGCCACCAAACTCAGTTAAAAGAGGACAAAAGGCTCGTGGTTGTCACAAGACAAAGAAACAACCAGACCTCTGTCTTTGCATGACCAGCAAATGAACTCCACGTGACAGCTAAAACTCAGAGTAAGCTCACAGAAACTGTTAGCTTATGGAGTACATCAAATAACTGATTATTGGACTTTCATTCAAATAGCCTTCGACATAACTTGTTAGTGTGTTTACAACTAATACACATGACTATCATGCATGTATATTGCTCACAATTCATGCAATTATGTAACTATTGAATGAGTGGATGAAAAAGCATCGTGTTTGGTACCGGTGCGTTCGTATGGGTATAATCCAACAGATGAGCTGAATGAAATCTTTATAGAATTGATCATGTCCTTATAGTAAGAAATTAGGTCTAAATTTACTCTCTGCTTAAGAGCAGGAAACTAAATTCTAGAGATAACCTAATTTTGTGGGAGGGGTGGAGACACAGTCACCCCTGAAGCCTAATTGGCCAGAACCCATCCAGGGGATGGGCAAATGTTTGAGTTTAGTCTCAGAACACGAACGAAAAGTTCAGTTCTGTTCGCAAGTTCTGTTCTCAAGTTCAGTTCTCAGTTCTGTTCTCAAGTTCAGTTCTCAGTTCTGTTCTCAAGTTCAGTTCTCAGTTCTGTTCTCAAGTTCAGTTCTCAGTTCTGTTCACAGTTCTGTTCTCTACAGTTCTGTACAGTTCAGACCAGAAGCAGTGCAGAGTTCAGCTCAAGTTCGGTTCCAGTTCGGTTCGAGCTGGTTCGCGGCCTGTTCGCAGTTCAGAGATGAGCTCAGTCCTAGCAGTATGACCAGAGAGAGTTCGGAACGGAGTTCCCAGGAGACGATCTGACGATCGTGACAGACCAACATCAGAGAAAATGGGTTAACAACGATTTCATTCAGGCCATCTGCTTTTCTCTCACTTTCCTTTCTTTTACTTAAAGTTTATTTTATTTCCGCTAAGTCTCGGGTCTGTTAAGTTTCGCCGTAAAAGTCTCTCAACAACGAGTTTCTAACAGCGCGCTCCAACTTCAAACAACGCCCACAAGACTTTCATCCAGCCGCCAACACCCCACGTGTTCGGCCTCCCCAGACGTCGACCAGACCTTCAGCGAATCAAAGATCCGGGAAAATCCCTGTACAGCCAGGAGAAGGGAATCCCCCTTTGTCAGACGACATGCGAAACCCAAACGCAAGTAACGCCTTTTTGATTCCAAGCTGAACTGGTGCATTAGATCAAATGTAATAACCCTGCCTAAGAAACGATAGGAGGTTAAATTACTGATCAATGGTTTCTTCAGGTCATGTTTCATAAATGCATAGATTGCTTAGGATTTCATAATTTCTCTCTCTTAGAACTTATTCTTTCCTCACCTTCTTCCTTTCTGCAACGTGTGAATGTGCGAGTGTGTGTGTTTATGTTAGATATTAGTTTGATGTGTTAGATTAATCAATAAAGTTCCGTTTGTATTCAAAGATAACTGTTCTTGTGTTATGTGCTTATCAATTTAATGTCTTGAACTGCCGATCTAAGTTACCTGGCTGTTAAATAGTGTTTCACTATTGTTCGGATATTAATATCCGCTGCAGAGTTGATATTTACGGCCCGTTCAAATGAACGCTAGAAGAGTCATTTGCTCGGCTGTAAAATAGACTCTCAAAATTCCCTATGAATTCATTAAATTCATTCATTTGAGCTAAATATACATGTTTCCCTTTAACAGAGCCCCCTTTAAGTCCTTACATATCGGCGGACGAATAAGTTAAGGTGTAAACATTAATTCTGAATTATTTATACTACATAGTGTCATTCGAGTCTTTCATTTTAATTCAGTTCCCCGTTGAGTTATTATTTTATCTGACTCATAGTCGCTACACAGCGATAAGGGTAAGTGCTCGAACTCTGAGATATCAGACGATCCCCAAGGGTCACGTCGACTTGTGAAAACATAGTGGCTCCGGGGTAGTTGATTAGACCCACCTTGGCAGGGTGTCCAATCTCTTCCCCGTTAGGTTTCGTGATTTTCGCCCGCAGGTAGAGCATCGTGTTATTGAGATCCACATAATCATCGCCGTTGCCTGCGATAAAAAATTCCAATGGTGCAGAACCCGATATGGCCGATAACGGTGCTACTTCTAAATAGCCATTTTTCTCAATAACTGTCTGTGTCAGCGGAACCGAAAATAAGTCCAGCTCAGACTTGATGCATTCACCCGACATGCGATGGAGTAGTGCCATGTTAGAATATGGATTTTGCGGCTCTCTTGATCGATACGTTTCGACTAACAGACCTCTTACGCTTTCTGCGTACGAGTGAGCGCTTGTTTGATCCGCGCACTGTTTTCTTCTTCTTCTTCTGTACCACCCGTTGGCCACGCCTCCTCACACCCGGCGGCTTAGACATTCTCTTATGAGCCATGACCATGAGACCGGATCCGTCTTGAGCTTTATCGTTATGCGAACGCGTCAATACGTTTGAGACGACGTCGGATACTATATTTTTAGCAGCCGATTTTAGGTGAGGTTTCGCGATGCTAAATCCTCTTTTTAACAACGGTACGGCCATCCTGAACAGACCTCTGAATAGGCCTCCTAACCCCGCACCGTACATAACTCCCGATCCCGAATACCCCGGCAAACCGGAACCGGCCTGATTTTGGTAATAGCTCACATAGTCCACGGTATTGGACTCTCCGGGTCTATAATAAACCATTTTTTGGTTTAAAGTGTAGTTTTACGATGACTTTCCCGTAAGAAAATGGTACTTCGTGGTTTTGATCGTCCTTCAACTCTATGACGATGCTGCTGATGTGATCCTTGTTGATCGATGCGTAATGGGGGCTGTCGTATCTAGCAATGACCGCGTCGCTGCCTTTACCTGTTATATGTACACATCTCAAGAGGGGGACGTGCGAATCACCGACCGCTTGATATTGGATGATGTCCGTGTAAACGTACATTGTATAGAACCCAGCATTGATGTCGGATTGATGAGGAGCGTATGTGATGACGTCCGTAGTAAAATCGGGTTCTTTATGATAGTTTAAACCTCCGAGAGGTTTTTTAGTCATTCCTAAAATAGTGGCTAGTCTTCCTCGGAAACTCACTGAAATGTTTGGTTTTGCGACCAGAAAGACTTTGTTTTTTAATTCGTCGTGATTCAATACGGCCGCTGGTGTGATGAGTTGATTTATAGCCCGGAGGATCGGACGAATGTTTGCGTAGTAACCTCCGCTTATGTGTAATTTCGTAATGATAGAAAAACCAATATTTGAGGGGTTGCTATCCGGGGGTTTCGGGGCCGTATCTAGGATGAAATGCCCATCTTCGTCATTAAAGTTGTACCAACTTCTAGGATATTCGATTTCGGCGAGTCCGACTTCCCATTGTCCTTTCAAGTCTATAGCTTTAGCCAACCTGGTTGTATAGCTAGCTATACGATTTTCAGGATAAACCGACGACGACGCATTGCACGGCAACGTGACGTAGAACCCGTGATCCTCCATGATGCTCCTTCGCTCGTATGGTCTCATCCGTTAACGACTGTGCGTTTTAAGGAGATTGCAAGTCCAGCAGAGTTTTTTTATCTATATAACTATTAAATTTTGAAGGCCATCCTAGCCATTTCACTAGAACAAGCATAGATTTCCCCTGTTTTTTCTGACCTAAAATCTTTTCCACCTTAAAAGATTTGTTTTTACTCACAATTATTTTTTGCAACTCTTCTTCATAAAAAACCCCATCTATGACATCGCCATCATAATCCTTGAGTCTGTAGACCGGGGGTTGACGCGGAATACATGAGGATACTGTGAAAAATTCTTCCGTGTAGTTCTGCTCATAACCTTTCGCGAACGGGCCTCTCACTTTAGAAATCCTGACAACGTCGCCGACTTTGAAATTAAATACGGTCTTCTTCTTCTTCTTTATATCGCCGTACAAATTTTCAAACACTTGACCCTCATTTGCTTTGTCGACGTCCACGGGTCTCATTCTGATACTTCGGTGATAACTGCTGTTGTACCCTTGAATAATGTCTTGTAAAACATCAATGTATCGGCGGGAATTTGTAGCCGTTAAAAATCTCCACATGCGGCTTTTTAATGTTCTATTAAATCGTTCCACGACGCTGGCTTTCAAATCGGTAGCGGTGGCGAAGTGGTTGATGTCGTGCTTTTTCATCACATCTTGAAAATGTTTGTTAAAAAATTCCTTACCCTTATCCGTCTGCAATTTCTGAGGTACACGACCCTCTTCGAGTATAGACTGGAACGCTTTAGTGACCTCAATGCCACTCTTATTCTTCAAAACTCTGACCCATGAGAACTTGCTAAATACATCTATGCATGTCAGTAGGTATTTATGACCGTCATTATCCTTGGCGTAGGCAGTCATGTCGACAAGATCAGCCTGGAACTGTGTATCGATCCCATACACAACCACTCTATTTCGTTTGTATTTTATAGGTGCTGTTTTGTGTAATGTGTAAGCATCCTCACCCGCCAACCATTCTGAAACCTCTTTATCGCTTAGACGGACGCCGGTATCTTTTAAGACGGCGTCTTTTAATCGTTTTTTACCCCCTAGAGAGCCGGGGTTGGACGGTGTATAATAAGCCTTTTTCATGAGCTCCGACATGCTGTCGTTTCAACCGCTGCAAAAGAATAACTCGTACAAGTATTTTGAATCAATCTTTTATTTAAAAAAATCCGTTACAGGATACATGCAAGATCTAAGTAAAATGGAAATTATACAGGTAGAGTAAAAAATGGATATAACGACGTTACAGGATACACAGTAAGTACAAAAGGATATAATGATGTTAATATAACACAATCTAACTAAAAATGGATATAATAAGTAGCAGTAAGTAAAAATAAAAAAAAAAGGAAAATAACATTACAGGATACATAGTAGCTAAAATGGATATAATACAACATTACAGGGTAGACAGTGGCTAAAATGGATATAATACAACAGAGTAAGCTAAAAAATGGTTAGTAAAAAATAATAATGTAGTAAATGGTTAGTGATAATGACATTACTGACTGTCTAACCAGAAAAGAAAGTCGCGACAGGCCTTCATGTTTTTGTCTAGGATGAAATCGATATACATTTCGGTAATTTTGGCAGGGTCATAATCACCATTTTTCTTTATCAACTCGGTACATACATCTGCCACGTAGGTACAAGTACACAACACGTCTGAGATTCTGATCTCAGCGCGTGATTCACACATAATTTCTAGAACAGCTTCTATCATTACATCGGGTGGATCGAGACCATCAACACATTTTTCAATCAAATCGTCCCATGCATTAGCCATTCCTCTCATTATCGGCATATTCTTCTTGAGATTTACCTGACGCGTAGTGTCATGACCAACTGGGATATCAGGGTGGGCAGCGTCCGCAATAATCTTATCCAGTAGCTCGGTCATCTGATGCTTGAAATGGTCTTTAAACATGAGTTCCAAACAGCTCCTTAGGCTACAGACTACACCCATCGCGGAGGGGGCTTGGTCACTCTCCATTCACAATTGAGAGTCCTTGCCAGAGATCAACGACGTCGTAGACTATTTCCTTGCAGGGTTTGTCCAGAAGTTTCAACCTGATTTCTTCTAGCTTGGCTACGATGAATGGTTCGTCTTTTAATTCGTGCAGAATAGTTCCGACTGTGCCTTGAATACGCTGGGGGTGAGATTTTAGCCCGCAGCGGTTTAGGAGAATGCTGATGATGGAATGGAAAAAGGGCTTAAACAGCTTGCCTGACAGCTCGTCAAAGTGTGTGTCGAAGTAGAAGTTGGGAGGGTCAAACAGGCAGGAATGTTGCAGCTGGCTGGGGTGGTCAATCGCACATCCCTCGCAGTCGGCCTTCAGCTTATCACCGATGAGATGTTCCAGCAGCACCACGGTTGCTGCTTTTACGATTTTGAATCCGACGTCGCTGAAACATCCGTCTGTAGCGTCGTGACCGGCTTTAGCAGTGGGGAGGTAAGTCAGGTTGTGTGATCCGAGGTCCGAGCCCAATGTGTCCAGCCAGTCTTTGGAGCGTTTGATAGTTTTAGCAGGACCGTGGCCGTCGTCGCATTCGATTAACGGGTCCCAGTCGATTTGGAGGGGCGCTTGCCAGTCTTTGTGAAGGCCCGATGATCCAAGGGGGTAAGTCAGACAATAGTCGCTCGCGTTGTCGTCAGGAGGGTCGAGAATGCTGCCGAAAGAGATGCCGCAGCTGCACACATGAGCGGGTTCTGAAGCGCCGTCTTCAGCCATGGTTTATAAATGCTGCTTGAGAGGGTTTGGCCGCTGACTTTATGTCAGATGCAGTAAAGGGGGCGGGGACGTTGTGGCGCTTCAGCTGTGGTTTATAAACGACGTCTGGGAGGGGCTGACCGTCGAGGTTCCGGATGTCTGTAGTGAATGGGGGCGGAATGCGCCGCGTATGTACTGCTGCGCGGACATCTCTCAGGGTGGAACAGCTGCACTTTAATTTTGTTGTAGCCGTCGTGCAGCTCGCACCATTTGAACAGCTTGTTTATGATTGAAAACATAATATCCAGCTGACTCAGATCTTGCCACTTGAACAAAAATTGCATTTCATACAGATTGTTATGCTCGTTAGGCAGGACGACCCCTGACCGATCTTCGATGAGCTTTGTCTTGTCATCACAGCAGAATATGTAGACAGAATCATCCGGGTTCTTTTTAGTGTGGTCACCTACCACGCGGTACCGGACATTCGGGGTGACCCCGTCCCACTCTGAAATGTACAGAGGTTCTTCGCCGCCGTCCTTCAAATCCTTCCAGACAAAATTGTAAAATAATGTCCAGTCTTTTTCAGGAAATACAAGACATGCGTCTTCCCCGGGGTGAAACTCGCCCGCGCTGTCGGTGGTGTAGAGTATAACAACTTGAGTTGTTTTATGAAATCTGTACCCGATTACACGCTTGCTGTTCATCATAAATTCTCCTTTAGTCCATTCCGAAAGTTCATGGAGAAAGCTTGTCAAACGGACGTGCCCATAAGGTTTTCTCGGCGCCATAGGTAGACTGGTCATCAGACTGTCGAACGTCCTGCTGCGCAACCCCGCATCTGGGGTTTTAGGAGCTGATAATCCGTCCATGCTCATGTAGCTCATGTTTCTCTTTGCTGATAGCTGTAGAACACACTGCCCCATTTATATACGCTGCTCTGGGATGTGGCAGGGTGGGAGGGGAATTTTCTGATAACAGCGACTTCAAAAAGATAAAACCTTCTGTCAATAACATGATTTATTATACCGCATTCAAAACAAAAAAAAACAACTGTCAAATTATATCAAAACAAAAAAACCTAATGTCATAAACCATCAAAACCAACTGTCAAAGTCATCAAAGACATCAAAACCAACTGTCAAAGTCATCAAAGACATCAAAACCAACTGTCAAAGTCATCAAAGACATCAAAACCAACTGTCAAAGTCATCAAAGACATCAAAACCAACTGTCAAAGTCATCAAAACCTAATGTCAATCATATGATTTATTATGACAATAGGTCAAAAACCAACTGTCAAAAACATCAAAACCTAATGTCAATCACATGATTTATTAAACAGGAAGTCCCGCCTATACAGGAAGTCCCTCCTACACCGGATGCCCCGCCTATACAGGAAGTCCCTCCTACACTGGATGTCCCGCCTATACAGGAAGTCCCGCCTACACCGGAAGTCCCGCCCCCTATACCGGAAGTCCCGCCCACCTGTCAATCATTCAAATTTTGACATTTGGTGTAGTATATTAACTACTATTATGAGAAGGATCATTTAGTTCATGTGGCCATAATTACTGGCAAAATATCATTTATTTATGTGGTTCCTTATCGGAATAAATCCAGATTCAGAAATAATGAACTATTTATTTCTTTGCACAGTCGTTCTTTGTTTGTTTGTGTGTGTGTGTGTGTGTGTGTGTGTGTGTGTGTGTGTGTGTGTGTGTGTGTGTGTGTGTGTGTGTGTGTGTGTGTGTGTGTGTGTGTGTGTGTGTTCAGGGTCTGATCTGAAGCTGTTTAACAGCCTAATGTCATTTTTTACATGTGTCAAAAATATAATAGTTCATTATTGATGAACCACTATGTACTTGATGGTGGTTCACACACCCTGGCGAGCCTATGATGAAGAAAAACAGATAAAAACATAATCTTACCACAACAAATTCAGACGTTTCAGTCTAGCAGATGTCCATGAACACATTATCAGAAGTGCAGATTCTTGCACTTTCCCATAACTCAGGATATTTTTGCATGTGAAGGAAAAGCACACATATAATGATTAACTCAGTCCACCGAATGATACGAGCACACATCAGTGGCTCAAGGCTGGAAGCTTACGCTGCTGTTTTAACCAATAATCAGAACAAAAAGCAGTTGAAGGATGACGAGCATAGTCAAGTCAAGTCAAGTCAACTTTATTTATATAGCGCTTTTAACAATGTAGATTGTTTCAAAGCAGCTTTACAGTGTTAAACAGGAAAATAATGCAGCATCATTTTATTCAGCTGTAGAGCCATTCTGGAAAAATTTCAAGTATCATACAGTGACAGTGTGGGCTTTAGATCAATAATTTGATCAGTAATTTAGTTTAAATGGTTAATTTAGTTTATTATTTAGATGTATTTCGATGTTTAGTTGAAAAATTTAATGTCCCCAACTGAGCACGCCAAGCCAGAGGCAACAGCATAATTCAGTTTAATATAATTAATCTGATTCCATTAAAGTTGTTGTTCTTTAACCTCTTATTCTTTAACGGTAAAAGTCCACCCCCAAGATTACTGTTATAAACATGAGCCCCATCTGAAAGGCAAAGGTGGAGGTGTTGCTGTAATTTATAATCATATATTTAGTATTACTCAGAGGTCTAGTTTCAAATATAATTCTTTTGAAGTGTTGGTGCTTCTAATGTAGATGATAAATCCCATTTGACATTTGACTGGCTACTGTATACAGGCCACCAGGACACCATACAGACTTTATCACAGAATTTGCTGATTTTCTATCGGACTCAGTGCTAAGACAGAAAGTCTGTGAACGCCTCTAGTTTTGTTTTATTCCATATACACTACCAGTCAAAAGTTTGGAAACTCCTATTTTGTACTGTACTTGGTGTACTTCTGCTCACCAAGGCTGCATTTATTTGATCCAAAATACAGCAAAAACTGTGTATATTTATATATTGTGAAATATTTTTACAATTTATAATAACTTTTTTGGTAACACTTTACAATAAGGTTTCATTAGTTAACATTATATTAACTAACATGAACTAACCATGAGCAATACATTTGTTACTGTATTTGTTCATCTTTGTTAACGTTAGTTAAAATACAGCTGTTCATGTCATGTTTTGCTGTGTTTTGGTTCATTTTTCTTTATTTTTCAAAGGCTTGACAATTTTGTTGTAATTTTTAATGTACAAAAATTAAGTTGTTTCCACTGCTGAGGGAAAAAATCCAAGGGATCGCGCCGGCGCCACACACACAAGCATAATATCTCAGTTCTAGCACTGCCAATTTGACATCGCAGCCGGTCCATTATCCAAATAAAATACATGTGTGTGTGTGACAGAGTTAAAGCCTTTCTTATAGTATGAGGTTACACACCGGTGTGTGTGTGTGACAGAGTTAAAGCCTTTCTTATAGTATGAGGTTACACACCAGTGTGTGTGTGTGTGACAGAGTTAAAGCCTTTCTTATAGTATGAGGTTACACACCGGTGTGTGTGAGTGACAGAGTTAAAGCCTTTCTTATGAGGTTACACACCAGTGTGTGTGAGGGACAGAGTTAAAGCCTTTCTTATAGCATGAGGTTAAAGGTCACCCCTCTCACACCGATTACAATTTCATTGGGTTTGGGTATTTTTAATCTGATTGAGGTGTTTACATGGAGCATTTTCATTTGGATTGGACTTTTAAACCGATTACAGTGCTCCATGTAAACGCACCTGCTGTCAATACTGGTAACTCCATTTGTAAGAAAAGCACAATAAAGTATTGATAAAAAAACAAGTAAACTGTAAACCACTTAACGATTTTGCACAAATTTGACTAGAATCTAAATACACAGCAATGGCAAACAAAGGGTAAAACGAGAATAGGAAATAGACGTGCACAATCAAACAGTAGCATTACAGCTTTTAGACAGACTACTCTACATATGAACCAAAACAGAACTTTTACAGAAGCACTCTATAAAAACACAATACTTCCAATCTTTATCAAGATAAATACTTACCATACGCAATAATAAACTCACTGCAACAGTTCACTTCCACCAAATGATACGTACACTCATTTATTTACATTGCTAATGCTGACAACAACTCAAGATGGAAAATTGCAATATTATTAATTTTGTAAATATCTTAAGGTTTTTCCATGGCACTTTTTCCATTTGCTGCTAGTGCTTTAAAATACTATTGTCTTTTCTTTATATTTTCTTCTCTGTGTTCTGTAAAGCTGTGCAACAATGTTCAAAAGGTGATGCACAAATGAACTGAATTGTAATATATATTGCTTTGAATTAAAGCATCTGCCAAATGTATAAATGTTAAACTGGTTGCACTCTCTGGCAGAACCTGTGATTCTACTGTGGTTTTATTCCTAGAACCTTAAAAGAAAATCAGCCATCTTGCTGGAGTTTGCTGGAGTTCAAGGACATGAAAAGGCAGACAGCGAACACCTGTGAGGCCTTGAGAAGGATCTTGGAAACTTTGGGAAAGTTGCAACTTGTGTCAATATAAAAAAAAGATTAGAACCTAACTTGAGCGGTAAACAACAGGGGTATAAAGGCACATGAGAGGCTGTGGGGATGACAGAGCAAGAGCTGGAAACAGACATCAGTGAAGAATGAAGGGTTTAGTGTGTTTACTGCTGCTGTTGGAAACCTTTGTGTTTGTCAATGGAGGACTCAATGAGAACGAGATCAGTCAACAGCTCAGCTCTGAGGACAGAAGACAGAATCCACCTCAAACAGACACTTTGAGAGCTGAATTTTCAACTGACAGCCAACAATACTGCCATCTGTGCTTCCCTGACATCCATGCAGCCCTGAGAGAACTGACCGCCACGGTCACAGAGCAGAAAGCAAACATCAGAGAACTGACCGCCACGGTCACAGAGCAGAAAGCAAACATCAGAGAACTGACCACCTCGGACACAGAGCAGAAAGCAAACATCAGAGAACTGACCGCCACGGTCACAGAGCAGAAGGCAAACATCAGAGAACTGACCGCCACGGTCACAGAGCAGAAAGCAAACATCAGAGAACTGACCGCCTCGGACACAGAGCAGAAAGAAATCAACAGAGAGCAGAAAGCAAACATCAGAGCTTTAGAGACGCGACTGAGAGATGCTGAACAGGCTGCAGAACAACAGACGATTAGCCTGGAAGAGCTGGAGAAGAAAACTGATGGTACCTCACCAAAACATTCACTCTTTTATCAATGATCCTCAGAGTAAAACACCAGTGCAATACATTACATAGTGTAAATATCAGTTTAAAGTTGAGTGTATACTGTGTAAATTGTGTTTTCTATTACAATAAAGTGTAAATGTGATTTAACAGAATCTTTATTCCTTCACAGAAACTTCAAATCTTACTCTGAGTCAAGTGGAGGAGTTGAGACAGGAGAACAGAGGTTAATATTAGCTTGAGTGATGTTAAATTCAGTGAATACATTCTCAGTGTAATACAGTAATATATCACAATATTGCTTATGTTTTCAACAACAGACAGAGAGATTGCTTTTTCAGCTTCACTGATGGAATCTGGTAGTGGATATGTTGGTCCTTTTACCACTGACATCACACTAAACTACAGGAACGTCTTCACAAACATAGGGAACGCCTACAACCCAATCACAGGTAATTATCAATGAAATGAGTCATAAATATTATAATATTAGATCAGAGGAATCTTCACGTCAGAAATATCACATCCAGCCCCGGATCTTGTCTAAAGATATCCGTTTGTCTGGTGTGTGGAGCAAACCTGTCGACAGAAAGTCTTGTCTGGTTCCTCAAGACTCTGTTAACAGTTTTCTATCAGCCTGAGAGTTTGACTCCGAGAAGAGCAGGAGCAGGAGACGAAGGGATGATGATAAAAAGAGCAAAGTTTTATTGAATAATCTTAGTTGCGTAAGTCTCAATGCTCAGATTTCGTCTGGCCAGTACAATTTCAACAAGTGTTGTTATACAAAGGGGGGGAAATGGAAAATCACTGCTTCACAACATCGTCCTGTGACGATACAAACCTTGAAATGGAGACTTTCTCTGATCTCCTACTCATGAAGCAAACATCCCTTCAGACCACAGTCATAAGATTAAACAACAATACAAAATAAATAAGGAATATAAAATATAAAGACACAAATGAATAATAATAAAATAATACATGATATAAATGAAATACAATTATTAAATAAATAATATGAATAAACTAGAATGACTAGAGTGGTGCTTGCAGTGGCAAAAAAACACGATTAGCATGTTGTTAGCATGATTAGCTAACATGATTGCTAACATTATGCAAACATGATTAGCATTTTGTTAGCACGATGCTAACACAATTACCATAATGCTAGCATGATGTTAACACAATTAGTTTGATTAGCTAACATAATTAGCATGTTTTGCTAGCACAATGCTAACACAATTAATATTTTGTTAGCATGATGCTAGCACATTTTGACTAGTTTAAATCATGTTATAACCCTAACCCTCGCTAATTGCTATTAGCATGTAGCTATTCACTGTTAGCATATGTAGCATATTGGAAGTGCTGTATGCTAGCATGAGTCAAAAGACCCAACCCCCATGTCTCTATGATATTCTGATGCAGAGATATAGGTCTTGCTAAATGGTTGCTAGGGTACTCTGTTTGGTTGCTATGGATTGGCAGCTGCCAATGATGATCCTCCAAAGGCTGTTTGTCAGTATGAATGATATAAACCAACCCCCGTGCCTCTGTGGTATTTAGATGTGAAGATATCCCTCTGTGGATTTGGGTTGCTAGGGTGCTTGATAATGGTTGCTAGGGCATGGCTAGGAAGTGTTGAAGGTGATTTGTGATTGGCTGTTGATGCCCTGAGTCAAACAAACCCACCCTCGTGTTTCTATGACACTTCTATCTAAAGATATCCCTTTGATGTTTTTCAATGGAAGTCTATGGGATCAGTTGCTAGGGAGCTCTAAATGGTTGCTAGGGCGTGGCTTGATAAGTTCGCTGCAATGTTAAGTCGGGATTTTTGACTTTTTCGCCCCCCCCCCCCCGGGCTTCGTAAGCACCACTATTGATATAAATCTACATAAACGACTAATGATTATAAAATTTAATCATATAAAAGAAAACAAAGTAAATAAACCTGTATGTAGGATTGATCACAGATTGCTTTTGAAAATCTTCAGATCTGATGTTGTGTAATGTGTGTAAGAGAATTAATGAAATGATCTTCATCTTTTAAAACTATAACACAGTGTGTTTGGTCATGAAACTGTGTGAAGCTGATTCTGTGTCTCTTGTTGTTTGATTCAGGTGTTTTCACAGCCCCACTGAGAGGAGCCTACATGTTCAGAGTCTCTGTTCATGGTCATGGTGGAACTGGAGCAGCTGCATCTATTGATAAGAATGGAAAGCGTGTGGTTATAGCACATGATTATCAGGCTCAGGATGTGTTAAACTCCTCAAATGGAGTTGTGTTGATCCTGGAGGTTGGAGATGTTGTCTATGTGAAACTTTGGTCTGGCACGAGGATATATGATGACCAGAATAACCGCAACACTTTCAGTGGTTTCCTGCTGTTCCCCTTAAGAGAAGATGAGCTTTGCAGAATGTGATTCCAGTAACTCTGAACCTTCAGCGAATGATTTTAGATGATAATCATGAAGAATCATTAACATATTAACCTGCATTAATGAGGAATAATGTGTGTTTGATGTTTGCTATAGATTACTGTACAAAAGTCAGTATGAGACACTATATTCATAAGCTCTGAGCTTCTCTACATGTCACATTATATAAAGAGTTTCATCACTGAGACAGACAGGACTCATGAATATCACATGACTGATTTGTTAAAGCAGTAAATCTATAAATGTGGAATAATATCTTTTGAAGTGTATCTTGTTGCGGATCCTGGATCTGTATCTTCATCCTGCATAAATAAATAAGAGAATAAAGAGACATTGTGGTATTTTCTTTTCAACAATATTTGTTTTGAAGTCATGATATCATGTGGTATAATAATGGCGCTGTCATGTAATTCATGAGATGTAGTTTACATTTAATTTACAGTTTTTGTCTCTAAAATGGTAGATTGAGAACTAAGAAGTGTATTTTTCTGAATCCAGTATGTAATGTAGCAGTAGCTCAAAGGCTAATCTCATGTCCTTATATATAGAGCAGTGTAAGTCCAGCAGTCGGGAACATGCAGGGATTCTCCTGGAGGCCTGAAGATGGCGCTCCAGAGCGGATCAGGGTCTGTGTGTGTGTGTGACGTGTCCACTGGTTTGAGTGGCCACAACATCGCCTGTGACTTTATTTCATCTTCATCTACTAAAGATGAAGCTAACAATGATGTGAACCATATGAAAAAATAATCAACGTTACAATGATAGATAAATAAATGCACACTGTTAAAAAACACACACAAAAACATGGTTCCCAATTATTTACATTCACGATTTCTAGTATTTGTACAGGCTTTACATTTTTTATTTCAATGTTGTAGCAACTCATTTATCTATTTTATTTTTGTAGCAGATTTGTTACATGACAGCATTAGTTAAAGTTTCTTAAAAGGTCAAGATCAAGTTCTCTGCATCTCCTGCATCAAGACATCCCATAATATCCGTCATCACTCAAATGAATGCACGGCTCAGATTAGTTTCAGTTAACCTACATCTTAAGTTTTGATTTTGTATGGACTTTGTTTGAAATCACTTCCTGTCCTGCCTGTTCTTGGCCTCGACCACCACAAGCGCCATTTTGTGTTTGTCGTATTTTGTTCTGTTTTCATGAGCATGAAGTTCTCAGGACGTGAACCGGATCGGCCAAAGGAACAAACGCCTGTGTTAAAGGGACAGTTCACCCAAAAATGAAAATTCTGTCATCACTTCCTCACCCTCAAGTTGTTCCAAACCTGTATGAGTTTCTTTGTTCTGCTTAACACAAAAGAAGATGTTTTGAAGAATGTTTGTAACCAAGCAGAGAGAGCAACCATTGACTACCATAGTAGGGAAAAATTTTGATCAGATAAAAACCTTCGCTTAGTGTTTTATTCTTCCCAAATATATTCTAAACATCTTCTTTTGTGTTCAACAGAAGAAAGAAACTCCTACAGGTTTGGAACAACTTGAGAGTGAGTAAATGATGACAGAATGGACATTTTTGGGTGAACTGTCCCTTTAAGGAACTCGCCTGTGTCTGTGTCGCTGTGAAAGAGCTACAATCCTTATATTCGTCTATTTAACTTTTACAACACAATGATTATTTTCATTGTGTTTAATATTATTATGTTTATTTTTATTCTTTGGTCATTATTCACAATCATTTATTTTAATCTGTTTTACTTACTCTACTATTACTAAATTATGTTTTTTTATAAAAAGTTTTTGGTTTTGCCTTCAGGTGCCATATGTATAACGCCGCTCAGAGCAGGGTTAGTTTATGGAGGACCAAACCTGCAGAAATTAAAAATACATTAATTAATTAATTAATTAATTAATAAGTAAATAAATAAATGAATAATGAAATAAATATACAAATATGTAAATGGATAAATAAAAAAATGTAATAAATGTGATAATAGGAAAATAAATATGAGAATAAACAACTTAATAAAATAAGTATTAAATTGTGTATTATCTTTCCCTTAATTTATTATTTTCTGCTTTTATATAGATTTTTTTTACTTTTATGTATTTGTTAATACATTTTATTTATCTTTTTATATTTATTATAAATATAAATCTGACCCACATGTATTTATTTTTAGATTTATTTATTGATCCATTTGTTTGTAATTTTTCGTGAGCAACATGGATGTGAGGAGGATAATAATAATATATATAAATAATAAATAAATATATATAAATAATATATCAATAATAAATGAAGGGAACAATAATACAACATTTAATTTGATAAAAAATTAATCATATTTTTTCGAGTCCTTTATTCTGTCATTTATTTTCCTATTATCACATTTATGTATCTATTTGTTCATTTAAATATTTGTATATTTATTTATTTACTTATTCATTCATTCATTCATTTATTTATTTTTAATCTCTGCAGGTTTGGTCCTCCATAATAGTTCCCCCAAAAATGTCAAAAGAAGATGTTTAAAATATATATAGGAAGAATAAAACACTAAACTAAGTGAAGGTATTTATATCTGACCAAATGTTTTGGCAAAAAAGGCAAACGACAGCTAGAGGTTTCAGGAAAAAAGCACACATTTCATTGGTCCGCTTGTTTTTGCATGTGTTCATCATTTCTTTGTATGTCAGCCTGGCCAAAAATAATGTTCAGTTTTGTGTGGACAGGCCAAAGACACACAGCAAACATGAGGGCTTAAATACACAGACTACTGATGAAAAGACAAGGGACACCTGTGAACAATGGTCAAACAATGAACCGATCAGGGGTGTGTTTCCCGTACAACGGCATAACTCACTGCTTAACTACCATAGTATGATGCATCGCTGAAGAAATCAACTAGCTAGTCACGACTGTTTCCTGAAACCGTATTGTCGGAGTAATAACTTATTTTAATGAATCCGTTTAAGGTTGAATTAATGCTAGATTTTTTGCTATAAATTATGAGCATGGCATCTGAGGACTAATTCAACATTTTCTCAGTTATTTTGCTTTATTTCCAGATTCAATCATAGGCTCGTCCTTATGTACTAGAGCATGTACGCACATGCGCACTCTTTAAAGTGATGACCATGCCCAAAATGGCCATGCCTAAGTCTGTAGTGTTTAAGAATTTCTGACTGCTTCATCACTTGAATGCCACAATATTTACACTGAACTGACAAACACACAAGAGTAAAAACACAATGATGAAAATGAATAGATGTTGCATTCCCATAAATGAGCATTCAGATCTAACAGAGCAACTCATTCACATTTAAAGGGGTCATGAACTGAAAAATAAAGCTAACCAATCTGAGCCCATTGCACGTTTCTGAGGGAGGGGCTTCATAGAACTAGGAAGCTATCCGGACGTTTCTCAGAGAAGGGACACAGCGGCGTAGAATAAAGGTAAATTATGTGAAAAATAAGGTGTTAAAAAAATAAAACAAATGAAGCATGAACACATGTTAGACTGCACCCCATAAACACAATCAAGCCTTCGTAAAAAGCTGCTCAACCTCCCCTTTAATGTGGAAAACCACAGTTGCTGCATATTTGCAGAGACTGAAATTAAAAAACGATGCTGCGCCTTTTATTGGATCCGACAGGAATGGCGCAAACACTCCTACGAGTAAAAAAGTTCCCCATGCGTCATTATTGCTTTGTTATAGATTGTTTGATATGAACTGATCATGTGTGCGGGTCTAAAATCACCAGTGATTTCTGATATATAAGGATTCATGTACAGTCAGAGATGTTCTGTCTCAAAATCGTTCATTGCTGTTTATGTGTCAGTAAATCAAACCAGTGACAAATCAGGCGACTTCACATTGTTTCTCTTAGTAGGATGAAAATAATCATCCATAGTTTTTAAAGGGGTCATAGAATTACATTTTTGTACAAGTTAATATGATTCTTTAGTGTCTAAATGAAAAGTTTGTAATATACTTTAATTAAAAATTCTCATTAGTATTGTAAGAAAACACAAATTTTACCTGGTCAAAACCAGCTCAGTTTTCATCAAGTCATTTCAGTGTATGTGACTTTAAATGATAATGAGCTTTGCTCACCCCGCCCCCTCTGCTCTGTGGGGCGTTCGGTTCGACCCGACACAACACCACAACACACGTGGAGTGTTGCCTTGACAACATTTGAGGGTATATTTTCGAGAAATAATGGCAACATCTGAGCAACCTTATCATTTTGAACCGGAGTCGGACCAGGAACAGATGACGAACGTTTCTGAATGGTTGGTTAACGTCATGTCACTTTGATCTATCTTTGTACTGGCAGAGCCCTTGTGAAAAAAAAGTGCACTTTAGCACTTTACTTATTGCACAAATAATATACTTTAAAGGTATACACTTAAGTGTGAATTAAATGCAATGTTTTCGGCGCACTGAATGCACATTAAGTGTAATTGATTTCAAATGTATCACATATTAAGTTGAAATAAAATGTAATAAGTTGCCATTAAGAGTGATTTTTTGGCACAACTTAAGTGGGACTTTAATACAACTTTATATGTACTTTCATAATTGCTTCTAATGTCTTCAAAATATAGTTAAAGTGCACTGCTCAATATATTGAAAGCAATTAATGTGAACTAAAATATACTTTAATGTCAGCTAAATATACACTTAAGTGTGAATTAAATGTAATATTTTCGCCGCTTAAGTGCACTTGATTTGTAATTAATTTCAAATGTATCACAGCTTAAGTTCATGTTAAAATGCAATTAGTTGAGACTTTAGTATATTTTTATATGTACTTTAAAATATGGTAAAAGTGTACTTCTGAATGTACTGACAAGTAATTAATGTGAACTAAAATATATTTTAATGTCAGCTAAAAATACACTTAAGTGTGAATTAAATGCAATGTTTTCGGCGCACTTAATGCACATTAAGTGTAATTGATTTCAAATGTATCACATATTAAGGTGAAATAAAATGTAATAAGTTGCCATTAAGAGTGATTTTTTGGCACAACTTAAGTGGGACTTTAATACAACTTTATATGTACTTTCATAATTGCTTCTAATGTCTTCAAAATATAGTTAAAGTGCACTGCTCAATATATTGAAAGCAATTAATGTGAACTAAAATATACTTTAATGTCAGCTAAATATACACTTAAGTGTGAATTAAATGTAATATTTTCGCCGCTTAAGTGCATTTGATTTGTAATTAATTTCAAATGTATCACAGCTTAAGTTCATGTTAAAATGCAATTAGTTGAGACTTTAGTATATTTTTATATGTACTTTAAAATATGGTAAAAGTGTACTTCTGAATGTACTGACAAGCAATTAATGTGAACTAAAATATATTTTAATGTCAGCTAAAAATACACTTAAGTGGGAATTAAATGCATTGTTTTTGGCGCACTGAATGCACATTAGGTGTAATTGATTTCAAATGTATCACATATTAGGTGAAATAAAATGTAATAAGTTGCCATTAAGAGTGATTTTTTGGAACAACTTAAGTGGGACTTTAATACAACTTTATATGTACTTTCATAATTGCTTCTAATATCTTCAAACTATAGTTAAAGTGCACTGCTCAATATATTGAAAGCAATTAATGTGAACTAAAGTAAACTTTAAAGTAATTTACAAACTATAGTTAAAGTGCACTGCTCAATATATTGAAAGCAATTAATGTGAACTAAAGTAAACTTTAACGTAATTTACATATACACTATTATATAATTAAATACATTTATAATTCAATTTTTCTAATAATACAGCTGCAATTTATTATAATAAACAAATCCAAATTGAAACCCTCTACATTTATTGACAAAACAATCTGTAAAACAAATACACAAACCTTTTTGTTGATGCACAAGAAAATCCCAAGAAACAATTCACAAAAACACAAATTCATTTAGAAAGCGTCTGGAGGACAATGAGGATTATATGCACAATCTTCCTCATACAATGGTACTTAAATCTACCCATCACAGAAAACATTCTGCCTTTTTACATTTTCAGAAAACATTATTCTGTATGATTTATAAGATTGTTTCCTCATGGGGACCTAAAAAAATGTCCCCACAAGGTCAAAATTTACTGGTATTACTATACTTTTGGGGTCAATTGGTCCCAATAACATAGGGATTACCAGTACACACACAGAAGCAAACACACAGTACCTCACACACACACAACACATGAATTAATACAAACAAAATGTAAAGAAAAGTATCATTCCATGTACAACACTAAGATTCAAAACTTTGGGTAACGCTTTACAATAACGTTTAATTAGTTAACTACTTCATTTAACATAAACTTAGAATGACTAATACTTTAAACAATTATTAATCTTAGTTAATGTTTATTTCAACATTTACTAAATAGGGGTGTAACGGCAAACGTATTCGTAATTTCGTACCGAACCGTTTCGGTACAGGACTTCCGGTGTGGTGCACGTGTGTACCGAACAGTATGATGGCAATCTTTAACAGTCGGCTTGTTTTACGCACAGAACACACTTCAATCCAAATTCCTACACAAACATATTAAGTATTCAGTCCATTTTATCATGAAATTCGAGTGATAAATGCCATTTTGATGCTCTTTAATGTGACGTGACAGATCACTGTAAAGGCACGTCAGTTCAAGCGGCAGCGCAGAGCGAGTGAATGCAATCATCTCATTATAGTCAAAGAATAAACATGAATTAACATCAGAAGGTGTGTTGAGGTGTGTTTGAGGTGTGTTGAAAAAAAAAGCAATTTTATATTTAGTTTTCTCTCCCTGCTGTACCGAACCGTCAGTTTTGTGTACCGTTACACCCCTATTACTAATGCAATCTTAAAATCAAAAGCTGTATAAGTTAATTAGTTAATGCTTAACGTACATGAACAATGGCTATAAATGTAATTAACTAGCTTTGAACTATATTTGATTAACTAAGGTCAACAAATATTAATAAACACTGTAAAAAAATATTGCTCATCACTGTTAGATCATGTTGGCTAATACATTCAATAATGTTAACAAATGAGATCTTATTCTAAAGTGTTACCAAACGTTTAAGCTCTTAAACCTTGACTAGCACCAAAGTTAGGACCAAAAGGTTTATTCTAAAATCTTATTCCAGCATTACGGTGAATGAAAGTAAAAAATAAAAATAAATAAATAACCTGAAGAACTCCAAAGGCACAATTTTTTTTTTTTTTTATTGTTCATCACCAACTATTTTGAAGTTGTTGGAAAGTGCTGTTTATGTCAATGTTCCAGAAGCTCTCCATCGGCAGAAAACTTGCGCACCATCTCTCCACAGTAGATGAGAATGGACATGTTCCAAAGCAGGAAAGCAAAAAATATATACCTTGAGAAAAGAAAAAGAAAACAGAAAGAAAACAATTGTTTATAAAACAGATCTATCGATTATTATAATTGGCTCAATTAAATGAAAGCGATAGATGTACAGTTGCGCTCCAAAGTTTATATTCACACTGCTGTATCTGTTAAAAAAAAAAAATATTTTAGCAATAAGAGGGATCATAAAAATTAGCATGTTGTCTTTTTATTTAGGACTGCCCTGATGAAGCAGTTTATTCTGCAATGTGTGTGTAAACTTTTGACCGCAACTGCATCACCTATGTGATGAATTACCTCAGTCATCAGGGCAACATCACAGTAGAAGCTGGGAGAGGTTCCTTCACGTTTCCCACAAACACCAGATCCCACGCACCACATCATCTTCACGGACACTGGGCCTTAAAAATAGAGGACATTTTAATAATTGTTTTTATTCCCACTTTACAGGGAATTAAACATAACTTAAATATATATAAATAACCCAAGAACCATGCAAATTGAGAAAGCTATTCTTCCATTTGTCCTCATCTTGCCTTGCAAGTTTCATCTGACCATCTCCATGAAGGATGCTCCAGTATTTGCCACGGCTGGCACAGCAATGCTGAGGCCCCATTCCTTTGGGTTGTTACCTGTAAAATATATAATGATTTGGGGTGTAAATGCACAGGTGGGAATTTATTACTTACAAATGGACAAGATGCAAAGCATTTAAAAGCTAAAGCTTAAAAGACTTGATAGCCACCCGCTTCGAATGTTATCACTCGATTGAATGGGCGTTATCAGTGGTTATCAGCCCATAGGAATGGGCTAGAAGGTGCCTACTGTGCCTACTGGTAGGCTCAGAAGGCTGTTATCATCCATCCACATGGTTAATCAGCGATACGAATACAAGCGAAGACTCCAGATCCAATCCTCGAGGATTCCAGCTCGCTGGTTGTTGGAAATCTACTGGATGACGCGGCAACGTTGCGATATTTCCCGCTTGATATTTTCAGGTAAGACCATTCATACAACCGAGCATTTATACTGTAAATAATTACTCAATAAGGGAAAACGTAATATCACGAAGTCCATTCATAATAGCGTAATATCACGGAATGAATGGGGCAGACGCGCCTGCACAATTCCTTCACACAGAGACATAAAACATGCAGGATTCATATTTAAATAGTATTTTTGCCGTTTAATATTCACATACACTAGTAGTCCATCGCGATTTGATTGAAGTGTGCTGACTTGAATTGGATTTTTTCATCCAAAATTTGACCGTGACATTTCCGTGACATAGGCCTAAGTTACCATAAACAGGAAATTCCATTTTCACTTTGAAAGTACAAAAATTAAAGGATTTGTTTAATTTTTATTGGAATAAAAGATACGTGTTGTATAGGCCTACCTTAATTTGGTTACCAGAAAAAAGACATAGGCCTAAAAAAAATAAATATATATTTTGTTAAACTTTTAATAAATTGCTGTTAAATTAAAGTTAAAGTTCCATGATTTCAATTAATTACACATACTTTTTGATTAATAAAATGTAGTTTAGAATTTAAAAGTTTAGAATTATACAGCACTGTGTAGTGTAAACAATTGTGCAGTGAAAATTACCACCTAGTGTCCAACCTACTCTAATACTGTACCTGTTTACACGTGAACAAAGGATCTACAACATGACAAAAGCAATTATTTATAACATGTACATGAAATATTTAATAATTGGACACAACTATGGGACAAGGCCGTGCAGCAGCAATCATCACAACAGTGAAAGGAACCTCAAGGTTATAAATGTGCAATAGACCCTTTTCACATTTCCGGGTTTCTCAGAGCGGAAGTCGTCATAGTTGGGTTAACTATTATAGCTGTGAATGAGAGAATACATTAAATATTTTTGTGATTTCACAACTTTCAAAAAGAGGGAAAAAATAGAGTGAGATTGATAACGGCAGTGAAAAGAGAGAAATATGTTCATTTTTACCATCACTCCCAGACGCTATTACAGAAACACCCTCACAGCAGCGCTAACTATTTTATTGTAATTAGATGCAAAAGTAATAAAATACAAAGTATTAGTGTTATAAATGTACATATATTTAAAAAAAAATGAAAATACAAAAAACACTGCAGGACTTACGATATTGATGACCGTTAAAATGCATCATCACAGTCTGTGAAAAGGGTCTATTGTATAGGGTCCCATTCCTGTATTTTGCCTGGGGCCCCCAAATCACTTAATCGGCCCCTGGCTTTATGTGAGCATTAACGTTGCTAATAAGCATGTTTTTACACCTGAAGCTAATGGGGAAATTTAGTTTACTAGTTAAGCGCAAAGTTAGCCTGTAAAAAGGAGTTTTTCCACACTGTAAGACTCATATTGATTAATTTCAGTGAAATATTAAAACCCAATACATATTTTATGGCTGTTTGGAAACCTTGGGATCTTGACTAGAATGTAAAATAAAGTTATGTGGATTTGAACAAAGCTTGGCTGGATTTGATCCCACACGAGGAAGCTTACAATTACATTCATGCAAAAGATAAATGGCAATATATTAGAAGTAAATAGAGAGGTAAATGTGGTCTCGGTGTGTGTCACATTTATTGCTGTCCTCGACATTGAACTTGAAAAAATAAAACCCAAAAGCACAGGTCTGCCTGTCAGTCTGTTTATCCAGGTGTCTGCCTGCCTGTGTAACATTAATATCTCTTTACCTAACTTTTTTGTCTCCCTTTACAGCAACAATTTCAAGTTTGAAGATGGCCCAGAGAGGTAAGCCTTACAGTTGGTAATCTAGAAGCATAGGCAAGTGTGCCTGAGAACGATGGTATGATCTGCAACACTGTCTTTTATTATTACTGATGTATTACTGACTAGCTTTTTCTTTCTTTGTTGTTATTCAACAAGAGAGAACTCCAATCAGTCCAAATCAAAGGGAAACCCTGAAATCCTTCTTTAAGGAAGGAATGACAAAAGTAGGTGGCGAATTGATTCCGAGAGCTGCATCGGCCACTGGTTTGGACACTAGTGTCATAGAAGTAAGGTTTACTTTAGTGCTACACTAACAAACAACGTCAAATAAACATTGGTGTAATACTCTTTTGTTATTCTTTCTTTTTCAGAACTGGATTGGTAATTACAAAAGAACCATTTCAATGACAAAAGCTTCGTCTGAGCCCCAGCCATCAAAGGCCAAAGCTCATGTTAGAGAGCTGTCGCCTTACAATCTTTTTTGTAGGGACATACTTCGACACAAAGGTGAGAGACAAAATTTAACGGCTGCTTTTAATTGTTATACTAAATGGTTTGTTGTTGTACATAGTGGCCCTGTTTACATCAGGGGTTTTGAAACAGATTTTCAAGATAGGATCTGGCAAGCACTTAACTCACACAAATTGCATTCATCAGTGTAAGACTGCTGAGTTGTTACAGAGAAATGGGTTTCACAACTCAAGTAAACCAGTGTGTTGGACAGATTGTCGTTGTATAAATTTACTTTAAAAAAGAGATGCTGACTCTAAAGTTTTAAGTTTTCTGTGCATCTACTTTTTCCTTAGGCTCAATGAATGATATTAAGGGCAGGTGGGCCACATTGGCGGAAGAGGAAAAAATTAAATACTCCCAAGAGGCAGCAGCACTGAGGGCACATGGGCAGGACCTTAGCCCTGAGATGAGGGATGCCCGAATCAAAATGCACCTTAAAAAGCTGAAGTTAGAGGTTTGGAAACATGCTTCATTTGCTAGGCATTAGTGGTATTATTATATTATTAGATGGAAGGATGATTGACAACAATTGTGATGTGATCAGAACATTGTGACAGACAACTGGATTGTTTATCTGTAGATTTTTTTCCGCATTTCAAATGAATTCATCCCAAATAAATATTCTAGCTGATTTTTGTTTACAAGGCTATCAACAACAAATATTCTCACATTGAAGAAATTGTCAAAGGCTCATACCACCCTCTCAAACTAAATTCCTACTGGTGGGTCTAGTCTATTCAGATCAAGTTGGTCAATTGAAGCATTAGAAGTCACAAATGGCCATGAGTCAAATTTGTAGTTGGATATTGGACTCTATGTAAACACAGCTAATGTATAGTTAATGCAACCCTGGTGGTCCTTACCAAGCCCTGTTATAAGTTGTTTCTTCAGTGTGTGTTAGATTTTTAAAAGTAGGTTTTGTCTATTTTGTGTATAAATGTACTATTTTTGTGGTTGTATTCTTTATCTAAATATTGTAAAGGTGACTTCCGGTGTGACGAACCAGGAGATGGCAGCTTAGAGAACGTGCTCCCGACAATTTCGGACATAGTTACCCACTACAACTCGAATATTTAGAAACAAACTTAGTTTACAGAGTGATTTAAGACAGTGGGTCTCGAGAATGCCCAAAGGGAAAAATAAAAAGTTAAAGCAGAAGGAGTTACTCGACGTCGAAGGAGCTAGCCAAACTTCATCGCCTAGCAGCGTAATGGAGGATGATGATGACGATACGCATACGCAACTCGGAGCGGGTCAAAGTGAGACCGGGGACTTTGGCCTCATACTTAAAGAGTTGAGAGAGTTCAGAAAAGACAGCAGTCAGCAGCTGAATGCGATACGAGAAGAAATTAATAAATCTAATACTAGGATCGAAGAGGCGGAGAAGAGGATTGATGCGACTGAAACACGGTTACAAGTGGCGGAGGATACCGTGCAGGAGCTGCTACACCTTCAAATACACCTAGACGCTAAGCTGACTGATTTAGAGGGCCGCTCCAGACGAGAAAATATCAGAATTCACGGCGTTAAAGAGGGAGCGGAGGAAAATTCCCCATCGATGGTGATGTATGTGGAGTGCTTGCTGCGGGAGGGCTTGGAGCTTCCGGCTACATTTGAACTTCGAGTGGAAAGAGCTCACCGCGCCTTGATGCCGAGGCCGCCTGGGGAAGCCTCGCCGAGGTCCATCGTTGTCAAGATGTCAAGCTACAGGATGAAAGAAGAGCTGCTGAGAATGGCCTGGCAAAAGCGAGGATTTCAATATCTCGGGAAAAGAGTCAACCTTGATCACGATTATGCCCCGGATGTCTTGAAAAAGCGAAGGGAGTATGCCGAAGCAAAAGCGATATTGAAGGAGAAGAAAATCCGATTTCAGACGCCGTTCCCCGCCAGGTTCAGAGTTTTCTACCAGGAGGGAGTTGTGATGTACGATTCGGCGGAGGAGGCTACAGAAGATATGGCGAAGAGGGGGTTCCCGGTTTCGGTAATTAAACACCCGATCTCGCTTTTGGAGCGGATTCAGCGGTTCACGTGGCATACCGTCAAAAGACCAGGGAACCGGCACAGAGCTGGCAGGGCTTTGGATTATAAGGAAAAATTACAGGCTTTTAGACGCCAGGATTCAGGATGACTGTTAGTGAATTGAAAACTGCTGTGCGCGAGTTCACTGGGAATATAAAGGGTGAGTCCGTTGAGTCGTTATTTTCTTTTTCTTTTTTCGTTCGGGATTCCCGGAAGAGAGAGGAATTAAGACCTTTAACACGTCCTGTTTATTAAAGAAACTTTGAACGGGCTGCATAACCAATGGTATAATGTAAACGTCGGTGGGTTTTTCTTTTATATGTTGCCAAGACAGAGACGTTATCATGCATGAAGGCCCTCTCCCACCTGTTAGGGGGGAGGCTTTACCTCAGAGCCCTTTTTCCATCAGGGCTTCATCAGGGTCAATATTAAGACCCCACAGTTGGAAGTCTTTTTATTTCTGTTCTTATTGTGTTTTGAGTGTTGCAGCAGTTCCTGCTGCGGTTCTTTGTAGTTTGTGGGATGTAACCTGTGATTCTTTTTGGTACTCATGTTCATTATGGGTTTTTTTTTTTTTTTTTGGGGTTTATTTAATTTCTCATTTTTCCCCTTACACTGAATGCAATCAGTTAAAATAGCAACTTATAATGTGAATGGCCTTGTCAACCCCATCAAGAGAAGTAAAATATTAACTAAACTAAAGAGAGAGAGAGTTGAGGTGGCGTTTTTACAAGAAACACATCTTTCGGATACAGAACACGCTAAATTAAAAAGATTGGGCTTTAAACATCAGTACTCCTCATCATATTAGGGGGGGCACAGGAGGGGGGTGGCAGTATTGATATCTAACAAGACTAGTTTTGAACCCATTTTTGAAAAAAAGGACATAGAGGGAAGATTTATTCTCGTAAGGGGAAATCTAGAGGGCTCATTGGTTACTCTATTTAACATCTACGCTCCTCCTAACTCTGACTGGAAGTTTTTCAAACAGATATTCGATTTAATAACAGCAGAGACCCATGGGGTCCTAATCTGCGGAGGGGATCTCAACATTAGGTTAAATCCTAAACTGGACACCTCAAATACACACACAGCCCAGCCCAATTTGATAAGTAAAAAGATCAATCTGGCTATGAAAGAAATCGGGTTAATTGATATCTGGAGAGAATTAAACCCTTCAAAGAGAGACTACACTTTTTTTTCAAATCCACACTTGGCGTATTCGAGGATTGATTATTTTTTTACTTTTGCTCTAGATCTAAACAGGGTAGTGGATTGCGATGTAGGGAGCATAGACCTTTCAGACCATAGCCCCATGTATTTAAAATTAAATCTGGAACAATACCGGAAAGACACCTTATGGAGGTTGAACACATTTGTACTGAGTCAGATGAAGGAACAAATTAAGAAGGATATTGCTGAATACTTAGAACAGAATGACAATGGGGAAGTTCCCCCTCCAATATTATGGGATGCATGTAAAGCTGTGCTTCGAGGCAAGATAATTGGATACAGTGCTCATCTAAAGAGAATAAGACAAAAAGAGCTAATTCAGTTGGAAGTAGAATTAAAACAATTGGAACAACACCACAAAGACACAAATGATAAAAAAAAATAGAGAGCTACTTAGGAAGAAAAAGAACGAAATAAATGAGATTTATACGAAGGATATACAAAAAAAGTTAATTTTTACAAAGCAGAAATATTATGAAGGGGGTGGGAAAGCCAGCAAACTACTAGCTTATAGGCTGAAAAAACAACAAGCAGAGAATTCAATTCATAAAATAAAAAATCCTATTACTAATTCTATGCATTACAAATTAAATGAAATACAAGATTGTTTTGAAAATTATTATAAAAAACTATATTCCCAACCTCAAATAGATGGAGGGAAAATGGAGGATTTCTTTCAGAAAATTCATCTGCCTAAATTGAATAGTGAACAAAGTAGGAATCTCGTAGCAGAAATAACAGAGAAAGAAATTCGCTCAGCCATATCGCATCTTAAACCAAATAAGGCTCCAGGTCCGGAAGGGTTCCCTTCCGAATGGTACAGAGTCATGGAGGGTTCTTTGACCCCTGTGCTGCAGTCCACCTTTAACTGGGTACTTAAAGAGAACAGTATACCTCCCTCCTGGAGGGAGGCGGTAATATCTTTAATTCCGAAGGAGGGGAAGGACAAGTCTGAATGCGGTAATTTTAGACCAATAAGCGTGTTGAACCAGGATTATAAAATATTTACCCATATACTAGCCAAACGAATAGAGGGACTGCTACCATTAATTATTAGTCTTGACCAGACGGGTTTTATTCGTGGAAGACAAACTCAAGACAGTATCAGAAGGACTTTACATGTAATTAACCATATAACAGAATATAATTTAGATGCAGTACTAGTGGGGCTGGACGCAGAAAAAGCGTTTGACTGTGTAAATTGGTCTTTTTTATATAAAGTTTTGGACAAATTTGGATTTCATAGTACATTTATTAAAACATTACAAGCTCTCTATGATAACCCAAGGGCAAGAATTAAAATAAATGGGGCTGTCTCTAGCCCCTTTACATTAGAAAGAGGAACAAGACAGGGCTGCCCAATTAGTCCCCTCCTGTTTGCAATTTTTATTGAGCCCCTGAGCCAATGGATCATTCAGGACAACAATATTAAAGGAATTGCTATGTATGGGGGAGAACAAATTATTTCGTTGTTCGCTGATGATGTACTGGTGTATTTAACCGACCCTGAGCAGTCTTTGGCACGACTATTGGAATTATTGGAGCAATATGGATCCTTCTCTGGATATAAGCTGAATGTTCCAAAAACACAAATTCTCTGTTTTAATTACAGCCCTTCTGTTAATATGAAAAATAAGTATAATTTGAAATGGGACTCGGTTTCAATTAGGTATTTGGGGGTAAACATTCCAATAGACTTGACAAAATTGTTCTCACTTAACTACCTCCCCTTGAATAAAAAGATTAGGGAAGACATAAGGAGATGGGACCTTCTACCTTTTCTTAGTTTCGGATCACGCGTGGAATCTGTCAAAATGGTTATTTTGCCGAAATTGCTGTATCTCTTTCAATCTCTTCCACTAGATATACCTGACCAACAATTTCAGGAGTGGGACAAGTATATTTCAAGGTTCATTTGGCAGGGACGAAGGCCAAGAATTAGATACCAGAGTTTACAATTGACAAAAAACAAGGGCGGGGCCGCTCTCCCATGCTTAAAAGACTACTATACTGCTGCTCAATTGAGGCCATTAGTATGCTGGTGCAACCCAGATTACTGTGCTAGATGGAAGGGGATTGAGGGTGCTATGTCAGATGAATTTCCAATTCAGGCTGCAATCGGGGATAAGGACCTGTTGTACAATTTAAAGGAATTGGGAAACCCATGGATATGTTTGTCACTTAAGATATGGAGCAAGGTAATAGCTCAAAGTAACCTGAAGGACGGGGTAAAGGTCCTGAGATGGTGTGCATTTGATGCCGATTTTTTGCCTAATAGATGGGACGTAAGATTTAAGAGATGGACTTCACAAGGTTTAACAGCGTACTGTACATTTTTGCATAAGGGGACTATAAATAGCTTTCAAAATCTGAAGAGGCAATTTGGCTTAGTTAACGACGATTTTTACAGATTCCTTCAGGTCCGGCATTATATTGACCAAATGCAGAAGAAGTGTACGGTAGGCTGGGATAACATTTTGTTAAAAGTGTTTATAGAGGCTTATCTTGCTGGCTCTAACCGGAAGCTCATCGCAAGAATATACAAGGGGCTACAACAAACAAAAGGCAGTTCATTGTATGTAAAGCAAAAATGGGAACGGGAAGGAAACTTTGTTCTAAAGGAAGAAGATTGGGAGAACTTATGTGAGATACAGTGGAAAACTTCCAGTTCAGCTTTATGGCGAGAGTTTTGCTGGAAAAACCTTATAAGGTTTTTCATTACTCCAGCTCAGAAGAAGCACTACACCAATTCTTCGGCTTGCTGGCGACAATGTGGGTGCCTCGAAGCAAATCATTTTCACATTTTCTGGTCCTGTACATTATTGATTCCATTTTGGCGGGAGGTTTATAAAATTTTGCAAAGCATTTTTCAGATGGACATTCAATTTAAATTTGAGTCTTTATATTTAGGTGCCTTAACAACAGAAAATGTTTCTTCTCATGTCAAATACTTATTTCAAATCCTAAGTGCTGCTAGTAGAAAAGCTATTACTAGAAGGTGGTTAAAACCAGGAAAACCTACCATGGAGGAATGGATTGACATTATCTATGATATTTTCAAGATGGAAAGAATTACTTTTGCTTTGAGATTGCAGCAGGGGACTTTTTTGAAAAGATGGGAAAGATGGATAACGTATATCACTCCATTACGACCATCATTTGTTTAAAATGGATCTCGGTATTGGTTTTTTTTTTTTGGTTTTTTTTTTTTTTTCTCAATTCCCCCTCGGAAGAGGGCTTTGTGAGTCATTGAGGTTTATCCCATCATGTTTGTTTTAGTTCTCCTTCTGATTTTACTATGTCTAAATATTATTAAGCATATGTAATGTAGAATGAAGGTCTATTGGACCCTTGCTTATGTTAGTACTACTTACCGAGCCTGTGATGCTTTTTTTTTTTTTTTGGGGTTATTAATGTACATTTGCAGATGTCTTAATGAGAAGTATGACAGGTAATATCATTGATTGTAATGTATGGACCTGTAAAATCAAAATAAAAAAAAGAATTAAAAAAAAAAAATATTGTAAAGGTGTCCAAGCTTGAGGATCTGGGTGTGGAAACTGCCGTTTTATCATTTGACCGCCAGAAGTCCACACTAGAGGTGTTCGAACTGAGCAGCAAAGGAGCCACTGATTTCCTTGATTCGTCGGACACAGTGAACAACTTTGCACTGCATTTCAAAGGTATTGGTTATATGAAAATCCACAGAAATGGACTCTGGTCCATTTAGTGCAAATATACATAATACAGTTTTATGAAATTAATTGTTGTCTGTTGTTACATCAGTAGCCAGCTCCTCAGCCGCAATGCCTAAAGATCAAGTCGGTGTTCTGGTAGGAAAAGTGCAAGAGCTTTTCAACCAAAAATATAGTAAGTATAAGTTCAAATACTTTTAAAACTGATTTAAAGAAACTGCTTATCTTGATAACCTAATATACCTTCATGAATCCATGGCATTATTATCAAATGAATAAATTAGCTAATGTACCCATCAACCATTAGATTATGACACCTTACCAAAATGACTGTTTGCAGCCTGTACATTGGCTATCAACTAGATGAGAGTCACAATTGTCCAACTGTGTAACGTGTGCATGCATGTGTGTGCCCGTGTCTTTCAGAGGAGGCTGGAGGTACTGGAAGGCTCCCCTACCAGTCCCTGGTGAATCAGGGCATGGCCATTAACGTTGTTGGACTGCCCAACAGCCTAACCCTCAGAGAGCCTTCCTTTTATGGAAGGAAACAACTAGAAGCAATTTTAAAAGCTGCCGAGGAGATTTCATTTGAAATAAGTAAGTGACATTACCATAATTGTCTTTCTCCACTTGTGTTTTGGCAAACCATTTGGCTCTATGCAAAGTGGGGGAAAAAAGTTTACTAAAGAATAATTCAGGCCTACATGTGAGTCTTTGTATAGTGCTGGGCCATTGCATCTCTCTCTGTCTCTTCATCCCAACTGGTCAAGGTGGATTGGCTGCCCACCCTGAGCCTTGGTTCTGCTTGAGGTTTCAGCCTCTTAAAGGGGTCATGATGCGATTTCTTGTTTTCCTTTCTCTTAAGTGTGTTATGTAGCTGTTTGTGCATGTATAAGATCTGCAAAGTTACAAAGCTCAAAGTCTCAAACCCAAAGAGATATTCTTTGTAAAAGTTAAGGCTCAGCCACACCTTCCTAAAACACTTTATTCAAACACACGACAAATCTACGTCAGTCTATGGGGGCAGAGTTTCATAACACCACCCAAATGTATACGCAAAGAAAGAAGGCATAACTTTTATTCTCGTCGGCGCCACCATGTCATTGAGACGCTGTGTTTTTCGTTGCGAAAGCCAAACTACTTTGTTTGGCCTTCCAAAAGAGGAGACAATTAGAAAACAGTGGCTAAGCTTTAGTTACAACTCTGTTCTAGAACAGCACAACCCAAATATTCGACTGTGCTGAGCATTTCGGAAGACCTGGGAGAGCACAGACCGTTTCTACGATAACAAATGCAAACTTACCAATCCGATACTTTTGATGTGTTTCAGAAAGGCAGGGCATAGAGAAGCAATTACTTTTTTTTAATCTAAAACCTCATAAACACATTGCATTAAACCAAAAACACAAAATAATGTTCTTTTTAGAACCATCATATGACCCCTTTAAAAGGAAGTTTTTCCTTGCCTCTGTCACCTAGTGCTTGTTCATGGGAATTGTTGGGTCTTTGTTAATAATATTATAAAGAGTATGGTCTAGACCTACTATGTTTGAAAAGTGCTGTGAGAACTTATGAATTGGCACTATATAAATAAAATTTAATTGGAACATATTCAGGTTATAGATTCTGTATGTGTCTTTGACAGTTTGTAAGGAATGTTACAATATTTCTCAGTTTCGGCATTATAATGGAACACAATTTCTAAAAAGGCACCTCTCCAGAATATCCTATAGCTGTTTAGTTGAATGTGACTAGTGACTGTGGCCCTTGGTAATGGTTTTTATCTTTTTCATGCTCATCAAACTATTCACTTATTCAATTATATGTATATAATTCCTGCAAATTACATTCCTTCATTGATACTGCTATGTGATTCATAATTTTTCTCCAGTAATGCAGGGAGGCCAATTATTTGTTATGCTCATGCTACACAAATGTTTTTTTCCCACCTAAAAATATCAATCAGATGCTGCACAATTCAACCCCACTGACATGGCAGAGGGAATGTCAGAGCACATGGATGCAGAAGGTACGTTGAGTTGTTTTTATTTTATCTTTAAATAAATATATAACATTAGACTTAAAGGGTTAGTTCACCCAAAAATGAAAACTATCCCATAATTTACTCCCCCTCAAGTCATCCTAGGTGTGTATGACATTCTTCTTTCAGACTAATAAAATCAGAGTAATATTAAAAATGTCCTGACTAATCAAAGCTTTATAATGGCAGTGACTTGTTGGGTCATTCTTGAAGTCCATAAAAGTGCAGCATCTGTCCATCATAAAAGTGCATCTATCCATAATATAACTGCTCCACACGCCTCCGGGGGGTTATAAAGGCCTTCTGAAGCTAAGTGATATTTTTCTTTGTGTAAGAAAAATATCCATATAGAAGACTAAAATAATAGCTTTCGGCGGTCAGTGGTACGCAAGTCGACTTACGGCGAAAGAGTAACCCTTGACCCTTGAACCCTTGACACATGCGTATTGACCAAGCGGCAACCTCCCGCAGTTTCTCTTGAAGCCAATACGGAAGTGCCTCAAACTGCAATTCATCTACTGGCCACTAGGGACAGGATCCAGAAAGGAGCAGAATCTCATTGAGCCCCATGTTAAAATGGCCAACTTTAGAGCAGAATAAAACATGTTTACAGCCTGGTACAAATTGTGCTTTTGGTCTATACAGCTCATTTTGCCCTTCATGACAACTGTGAGGGGGGTGAATTTTTTTATAACTCATTCGTTTACATTATATAAAGCCTTAAAATTCTGCAAAATTAAGGGCGTGGCCATTTCGAGTGACAGGTGGATAGCCATTTATCTGCTGTCTGTTAGTCATCGCGTCACTTAAGCTCCGCCCACGTCCTGCCTTTTTGCACATTTTCTGTTATCCGGGAGTGACGCGCGATGACGCGCTGCCAAGATGGCTCGTCCATACTTTGCGCTTCAGAACGGCTCATCAGAATCCTATGGGTGACGTCACGGACACTACGTCCATATTTTTTTACAGTCTATGGCAGTGGTTCTCAACCTTTTTTCAGTGATGTACCCCCTGTGAAATATTTTTTCAGCCAAGTACCCCCTAACCAGCGCAAAGCATTTTTGGTTGAAAAAAAAGACTTAAAACAGAGCACTGTGCCATCAGTGTCTGATTTATTAAACTTTGGAACAGATAAACGCATACAAAATTCAAACATTTGAAAAAAAATTACTATTTCGAACATTTTAAATGATAATAATCCATGACTAAATTTATTGCAAATATTTATCATTACTAAAATGTAGTGATTCAAACTAATGTAGTGAAAACAGTGACCATATTTCTGAAATGGAAACCGGGGACATTTCATATTTGAGTGGTCAAAATATCACTTAAATCTCATTTGTTTGATTATTAGGATTTTTGGTCTGGATTTAATACAATAAAAAAACACAAAAAAACAAACAAACAATGAAAACAGTTATTGGTAAGCTAACCATTGTAAATAAGCAGTTCAAAACAATATTGTAACATGACTTAACAAAAACACATAACAAAAATAAAACATAAATATGATAAATAACACTATTCAACAAATATTGTAACATTTTATAATTTTATTTAAGTTTATAGGCAACTATATAAATTACTTTTTTTACTTCAAAAGTTTTGTTACGTTTATGCTTGAAAATAATTCTTACTGTCCTTAATTGGTCTTGTTATTTAGCTTTTTAGGATTATTTTAAGCAGAAAGTATATGTATTCTGCACATGTTGGTTGCAAGTGTAATTGTTTGGGGTTAGGGTTAAGGTTTTTATATTGAAGTTATAGTTCAGATGTGTGGTAATCACTGCGTTGTGACTGCAGATCTTTTGGGGACAAAACAATCCCGCACCTTGTTGAGGCTCTGTTATAAAGCACATACAATATTACTTTAAATTAAAAACGAATAGTTAGTATGTTACTACCTTGAAAGCGACAACGAGGTTTCTTTTGATATTTGACGATAATGGCGCTCTGTCTGCTCTCGACTCGGTACGTTCTTCATGAAGTTGAAGCGGGCGGAGCGTGCGCTACCAAGTAGAGTCAGCGTAGCAGCAGTATGTTGGTTGGGCGCTTTTTTTCCAATATATCTGCGGGTTGTTTGGAACGAGCTGTAAAACGGGGACATTTCCGGGGACAACTCCAGTCGGGGACAGAACATTAAAAGCCCTCACCCTATCACCCTATTGTTGATCCAAGTGATTGACAGGTGATGCCAGGCGGCATATGACAGGTTGGGTCAAACCATTTACATTTACATTTACATTTATGCATTTGGCAGACGCTTTTATCCAAAGCGACTTACAGTGCACTTATTACAGGGACAATCCCCCTGGAGCAATGTGGAGTAAAGTGCCTTGCTCAAGGACACACTGGTGGTGACCGCTGGGATCGAACCAGCAACCTTCTGCATATCAGTTAAGTGGTTTAACCCACTGGACCACCACCTCTCCATCCTGGTATGGGGGAGACTCTGGGTTTTTAGGATAATGAAATCGAATAGCCTACTGAATATAAAATTAATTTTATGAACTTATACTTATATTTTTCTGAAATATTTATTAAAGAATTATTTTTAAAGTATTTTTGCATGGATGCTTCTTTTTAAATATATGTAGGCAATAATTAAAAATCTCACGTACCCCCTGGAATGCCTTCACGTACCCCCAGGGGTACGCGTACCCCCATTTGAGAACCACTGGTCTATGGTATTGACGAACGCAGTAGCGCAGAGGATAGAGCAAAACAAAACACCGTTCATGAATTAGAGTCTAAAACTAAAAAAAATTTAAAGCAGAGAATTTCGATATAAGAGAAGGGGCTTGAGTTTGTTGCCCAGCCCTATCCATGAGAGCCGTCAAAGCTTTAGATTTTAGTCTAAAAAGTTTTAAATATGGATATTTTTCTTACACAAATGCGTCACTTCGTTTCAGGAGTCCCTTTTTTAATATAACTCTGATTGTATTCGTCTGAAAGAATAAAGTTGTATACACCTAGGATGACTTGAGGGTGAGTAAATCATGGGCTAATTTTCATTTTTGGGTGAACTATCCCCTTAAGAAGCATAGTTTAAAGCTCCACTGTGTGATATTTTCCCCCATCTAGCGGTTAAAAGGTATATGACCATCCAGTGAATATTAGTTTCTCTTCCTCTCAATTCCGATTTCGTTTTAACTCCTACGGTGGCCGATTTAGTCCAAGATTAATATGGCTTCCAGTTCGACCTCGTCCACATTGGACACGGTGCCATCGAGTGTTAAAACGCCAAAGGCGAAGCTTGAATTTACGGGTATGTCCCTCTTTGGCTAATGTACTTTCAAGATGGAGGGGCAACATGGTGACCCGCATTCGAACCCATAACCGTATGTATTTTCAATGGCATATTATAAACTTACGAGAATACTTTATTACTTGAAAGAAGTAAATATACATTAATGAGCACATATATTTTTGAAAGAACTAAGTGTTTTTAGCTAAGAATAAACTAAAAAAGCTATACAGTGTAGCTTTAATAGATATGTAACAGTGGTCATTAAACAGCACATTTGACCACTGTATACATTATTGAAATAATAAAATAAAATCAAAAGATTAAATTTTCACCTTTGTGTTATGGTTTAATGTTTTCAAATCAACAGACACAGCAGATGCCGTCCAGACAAAGTCGGTGGAGGAAATATTAGAGGCCATGTGTGAAAATGGCAATCGTAATACATTTTACCAAATGCTACAAATCAGTTTTTGGTTTTGCTTAATTTTGAGCATAATTAAAAATTCTGTTCTGAGAAGTCTGCTATTGACATTTGACCCAAAAATTTTAAAAAATTACATTTTACGGAGACAGTATTTTTCCAGGTGACATTAAACAGCATATATAAGGTTGGTATTCTGATCATTTATACTTTGAATTGGCTGTTTAGATTTAGATGCAAATAATGTTACTGTCTATTTTCATTCACTGAATTACTAATGAACTATTGACAGTACAAATGCTGACAAACTGAATTATACATTTGTGATTAAGATTCAAATTTGTATTAAGAAAGTTGTTATTGTGTTTTGTTTTATTTACTTAAGGTGCACAGCAGATGGAAGAAGATTCCACAGAAACAGAGACTTCTGTAGCCATCGTGATGACTAGAGATAAAGGTATCTTTCCACATTGGGGTTATTTTTATTTACCAGGAAGTCCCATTGAGACGAATGAGCTCTACCTCATAGTAGACCTGGCCAAGACTAGCAGCAGCACAGATTAAAAAAACGTTTCAAGAGATTACAATAAGAACAGATATGGAAACAGAAGCATAGACTAAAAAATTAGACAGTGACAAACTGACAAATCACTCTCCAATCCTTTAATTTAGGATACAACAGCATTAAACTAGATTCACTTGTAAGTCTTTCAAGGGGCAGATTCCAGGCAGAACGTGCAGACCCCTAACCCCTCTGTCTCAGGTTTGATTTACATCCATTTCTAATGGAAAACCTTATTTCAGGGATATACTAAAGCTGCTTTATGAAATGGAACCCAGGAACTCTTCTTTGTTGACCTGCTTTTATCTTAGGATTGAGCATCAGCAAGATCTGAGATGAATTGATGTGATATATACACATTTTCATTTGGCAACAGATGAAAATTGGCAACAAGCTGCCTTTGAGAGGTTTGCTTTGAATATGGTGATGAGTATGATTTCAACTAACTGGTTTGACTTCCAAAATATTTGTGTTTTTCCTTTGGTAGATGGAGGCAATTTGTGCTGTGTCTGCCGTGTCCATTTTGATGACAAGAAGAAGAACGCAAGAAAGAAGTGGCGTTCATGGTCACAGTGCACAGTGTGCCAATCATGGTCACACACTGCATGTGGTTTTAAAAAGAAAATGTGCCTTCACTGCCAGTGTCAAAACACCATGCAAACACCCTGAACCTATTCTACTTGTTTTTACACACACACGACACACACACACACCCACACACACACACACACACACACACACACGCACGCACACACACACACACACACACACACACACACACACACACACACACACACACACACACACACACACACACACACACACACACACACACACACACACACACACACACACACACACACACACACACACATACACGTCTATATTACCAACAGGGGACCATCACTCCACACTGACCAAGAGGGGACCTGTGTTTCTAGTCATTTTGAAGAAACAAAACTTAGATACAAAATTTTGTTTTAAGGTCTTTTTTCATAATATAACTTCAAATAAGCATTTATTTTTTTATTTTTAAACATGCCAAGAGGGGACCTGACCGATGTCTACCTATCCAACAGGGGACCTCCATAGCCTGCAATGGAGCTGTGTGTGTGAAAGGGAAGAGAGCTGGCAGTCAAGTCTGTCTTCATTATTTAATATATATATATATAATTATAATTATATAATGTTCACACAGGCATCAGGGAACACAATGAGCACACAACGGAGAAAAAGCCATGTTGTGGACATTACAGAAAAGAATTTAAGAAATAAAAAAATTCTTAAAATTAAGAGTTATCTTTAAGAAATTCATTCTCTGTTGTGTCTTCATACTTACAGTATATGATCCGTCCACATCTCTCATTTAAGCTTATTTTCAAGAACACCAACACTGTAAAAAAAAATCAGGTCTCCAATTGAAAATTTTCTAGTGACGATCACATCTAAATTTTTTAGTTGGCCAAATTGAATTTCTTGAATTTTAATTGAATTAAAGTGCATCAATTTACAGAAAATTTTCAATTGGAGACCCACATTTTTTTTACAGTAAAGGTATTTCAATGTGTGACTTATTTTTGAATAAAACATAGTTTCTGCTCTCTAAAATCCCAAATAATGTCCTTTGTTTTTGAGATTTTTAGAGTGAGATTTGATTTCTTGCACCAATAAAAAATATATATATATATAGGACTGGACAAGCAGAAATTGTTCTTTAAGGTAATAATCACAGGTCATCACTTTATATAGTAAATAATGATTATGTTAAACACAATGACTCGGTCCCCTGTTAGATAGTAAATCACGACACCAGTGTGTTTAATTTTTCATTTCTTGCCATAAACACACTGTAGATATTTAGAGTTTTTATAGCAATAACTGAGTTTTAAGAGTTAAATCAAGCAGAAATATTTCTCTAATGTATTAATTGCAGATCATCTTTGAATAATGATTATGTTAAACACAATGACTCGGTCCCCTGTTAGATAGTAAATCACGACACCAGTGTGTTTGCGTTGTCATTTCTTGCCATCATAAACACACTGTGGAGATTTAGAGTTTTTATAGCAATAACTGAGTTTTAAGAGTTAAATCAAGCAGAAATATTTCTCTAATGTATTAATTGCAGATCCTCTTTGAATAATGATTATGTTAAACACAATGACTCGGTCCCCTGTTAGATAGTAAATCACGACACCAGTGTGTTTGCGTTGTCATTTCTTGCCATAAACACACTGTGGAGATTTAGAGTTTTTATAGCAATAACTGAGTTTTAAGAGTTAAATCAAGCAGAAATATTTCTCTAATGTATTAATTGCAGATCCTCTTTGAATAATGATTATGTTAAACACAATGACTCGGTCCCCTGTTAGATAGTAAATCACGACACCAGTGTGTTTGCGTTGTCATTTCTTGCCATAAACACACTGTAGAGATTTAGAGTTTTTATAACAATAACTGAGTTTTAAGAGTTAAATCAAGCAGAAATAGTTCTCTAATGTATTAATTGCAGATCCTCTTTGAATAATGATTATGTTAAACACAATGACTCGGTCCCCTGTTAGATAGTAAATCACGACACCAGTGTGTTTGCTTTGTCATTTCTTGCCATCATAAACACACTGTGGAGATTTAGAGTTTTTATAGCAATAACTGAGTTTTAAGAGTTAAATCAAGCAGAAATATTTCTCTAATGTATTAATTGCAGATCCTCTTTGAATAATGATTATGTTAAACACAATGACTCGGTCCCCTGTTAGATAGTAAATCACGACACCAGTGTGTTTAATTTGTCATTTCTTGCCATAAACACACTGTGGAGATTTAGAGTTTTTATAGCAATAACTGAGTTTTAAGAGTTAAATCAAGCACAAATAGTTATCTAATGTATTAATTGCAGATCATCTTTGAATAATGATTATGTTAAACACAATGACTCGGTCCCCTGTTAGATAGTAAATCACGACACCAGTGTGTTTGCTTTGTCATTTCTTGCCATCATAAACACACTGTGGAGATTTAGAGTTTTTATAGCAATAACTGAGTTTTAAGAGTTAAATCAAGCAGAAATATTTATCTAATGTATTAATTGCAGATCCTCTTTGAATAATGATTATGTTAAACACAATGACTCGGTCCACTGTTAGATAGTAAATCACGACACCAGTGTGTTTGCGTTGTCATTTCTTCATCTCAAACACACTGTAGAGATTTAGAGTTTTTATAGCAATAACTGAGTTTTAAGAGGTAAATCAAGCAGAAATATTTCTCTAATGTATTAATTGCAGATCCTCTTTGAATAATGATTATGTTAAACACAATGACTCGGTCCCCTGTTAGATAGTAAATCACGACACCAGTGTGTTTGCTTTGTCATTTCTTGCCATCATAAACACACTGTGGAGATTTAGAGTTTTTATAGCAATAACTGAGTTTTAAGAGTTAAATCAAGCAGAAATAGTTCCCTAATGTATTAATTGCAGATCATCTTTGAATAATGATTATGTTAAACACAATGACTCTGTCCCCTGTTAGATAGTAAATCACGACACCAGTGTGTTTGCTTTGTCATTTCTTGCCATCATAAACACACTGTGGAGATTTAGAGTTTTTATAGCAATAACTGAGTTTTAAGAGTTAAATCAAGCAGAAATATTTATCTAATGTATTAATTGCAGATCCTCTTTGAATAATGATTATGTTAAACACAATGACTCGGTCCACTGTTAGATAGTAAATCACGACACCAGTGTGTTTGCGTTGTCATTTCTTCATCTCAAACACACTGTAGAGATTTAGAGTTTTTATAGCAATAACTGAGTTTTAAGAGGTAAATCAAGCAGAAATATTTCTCTAATGTATTAATTGCAGATCCTCTTTGAATAATGATTATGTTAAACACAATGACTCGGTCCCCTGTTAGATAGTAAATCACGACACCAGTGTGTTTAATTTGTCATTTCTTGCCATCATAAACACACTGTAGAGATTTAGAGTTTTTATAGCAATAACTGAGTTTTAAGAGTTAAATCAAGCAGTAATATTTCTCTAATGTATTAATTGCAGATCCTCTTTGAATAATGATTATGTTAAACACAATGACTCGGTCCTGTTAGATAGTAAATCACGACACCAGTGTGTTTAATTTGTCATTTCTTCATCTCAAACACACTGTAGATATTCACTGTATATATTGAGATAACTCAATTTTATGGTGACTTGCATTAAAATGTTTATCCGTCTCAATTAAATTATGTGAACTGAATGACTTTTAACATTGACACTTTAGTTATTTAACCAACTGATGATTTTCAAGTCAGCAATCAACACACAACTGAGTTTTGACCTCCAAAATCTTATTATAGTGTATTTTTATGGTAAGTATTGGTGTTTTATGTTTTAAATCAAGCAGAAATCACTCTTTAAGGAAACAATTGCAGGTCACACTTTATACAGTGAACATGATTTCCTTAAATTGACTTAAGTCCCCTGTTGGATGGTAAAACACGACACCTGTTTGATTGCTTTGCCATTTCTTGCCATCACAAACACACTGTAGAGATTTTGAAGGTCAGAACTAAATTTTTTGGTGACTTGCATGAAAATCTTCATCCGTCTCAATTAAATTATGTGAACTGAATGTCTTTTAACATTGACACTTTAGTCGAAGATTTTCAACTCAACAATCAACACACAACTGAGTTTTGACCTCCAAAATCATTATACAGTGTATATTAAATTTAAATAAAAAATAAAAATTTCCTTACAAAACAGTTTGACTCAAGTTTGACTCTCTACTGCTTATTCATTATTGTTTATGTTACATGGTCCATGTTTACATTACAGTATAAAATTGTTCCTAAGTTTTCCCCTTTTATATAGATGGTAATGACTAAATATCCTCGCACACCGAAATTTTCACACGTTAAAAAAAAGATCAAGCACGTTTACACACAGCCTCTGAAACTTTCCTTCCTTCATCATAAAAAAAAATCTGATCAGGTTCAGTTTTCTGCATTTTTCGCATCCATAGCAAGCATTTAAAGAGGGGTTTCAAATTTCTGTGTTATTCATTTTTGTGTTAAAATTTTGAACATAAGTTGAACAGTTTAAAAAAGAAAGTGTGAACCTTCAAATTAGCCATTATAGTTCATAAAGTTTTGCTGGCGTTTGTATCTAATTGAGAAAAGAATGAATGTAAATTGAAAGATGTCGTCATTGAACGCATTTTGTGCCAAAGCAAATAAATGATCCACAGTTTAGCCACATAGGCTGATGTGATCCCTGAGTGAAGAGTTTTGAAAAAGTGATGAGTATTCAGAAATGTGTCCTAGCAGATGTTTAAAAAACCCTGTAATATCACTATTAGTAAGGGATCACTGTATAATATCAGTCTTTAAATGTGAGATATTTAAAGTGAACCTAAAGTATACTTGCAATAGTGTGATTTTAGCACAATTAAATATACTTAATGGATGTTTCGCAAAAGCGTTGTTTAGTGATATTGCGTCCTTGTGTTTCTGCTGTACGTCATCAGCAACTGTCTAAGTTCAATTACAATACTCAAGAACACATGTACAGAGGATGCACAAAAGTACCCGGATGTTATAAGATATATGAGTATAAATAACTCCATACAGATCTATTGTTTTACAAAAATAATCTATTGTTTACAAAAGGAGAAAACGTGTGTACTTTAATGAAAACTTGGACCATGTGACATAAACTGAAGTTAACAGCAAAAAAATATACTATAATGCTGACTGTTGTTAGTGTTTTTTGTTGTATGAGTTAAAAGTGTATATGTTGGGTGAATCCTCATTGTGTTCTGGAAGAATGAGTTGATTTAAGACATCAATGAAGTGTTTTGGTAGTTTTAGCACATTTTGAACGTGAAATTAACTGCTTTGCTTTGAAAGGTGTCCTAGCGATTGTAGCTGAGAGATAGACGTCAAACAGACTCAAACAAAGACCCAGAATTCTGTGGTGTTACAGCACTGTGGCTGCTGTAAATGGCTGCTGTACGGTTTCTTTATGAAATAACAGGCACAATGGCAAAGATATTTCTGCAAAAACTCCAAAGTAATGTTCGGTTGCAGTGAGAAAGTCACAAGAGACAACTAAAAAAACTCATGCGTGTATTTAGCCTAGTGTAGATCTGTTTGCTTACACATCCCCCAAACCCCATTTACATATGAATACAGGAAAGGCCAAAGCCATTGTCTCACAGGTGAGGAACAGGCCTAACAGAGCTGTTACACCCATGTCACAGACACAAACTTCTCATCCAAACTAGAGAAAACGCTGGGATTTACCTGGGAAAATTAAATCAATGTACACTTTTTCCAATCCCTACGACACATTTTTCAATACTTGGGTCACTTTTTTAAAACTCTTCACACACTTTTTCACACAAATTCACACAACTGAATTTCAGCTTGGCACAGCAGTTATTTTAGTGTTCAAAATGCACTAAAACTACCAAAAAGGATTCTGAGGATTCAAAAGAATCACCCAATATTTCAATATGGTAATACTGCCTAAATGTAGCAAATTGTTTTGTTTTTTTTAATTAATTTTAGTTAAGTTTTGAACATAAGTTAGGGAGTTTTGAAAAGAGAATCAAAAATTTTTCAAATTGGCCTATACAGTTCATAATGTTTTGGTGGTGTTTGTGTTGAAGTAAGAAAATAATTCTTATAAATCGAAAGATGTCGCCATTGAATGTATTTTATGCCAAATCAATGATAAATTATGACTTTAGATGGCCCCACTTTATATTAGGGGGCCTTAACTACTATGTACTTAAATAGGTACAATGTACTTATTGTGTTCATATTGTATTGCAAAACACTTTTGCTGATATTGAGGTGGGATACGGGTAGGGTCAGGTGTGGTTGTATTGGTAAGTTTAAAGGTAGGGTTAGATGTAAGGGAAGTGTCAACAGTGTAATTACAAATGTAACTACATAAATTAATTACAGATGTAATTACATGCAGGTATATTTAAAAATGTAAGTACAATGTAAAGACATGTATGTACACAATAAGTGCATTGTATCAAATGGATAATTAAAATGTTAGTACATAGTAGTTAAGGCCACCTAATATAAAGTGGGTCCCTTTGGATTTTAAGATTTTATATTTCAGTATAATTCCTGCTTTAGCTGGTGTTAGTTTTTAAATTGCATTGCCATCCATTCAAAAGGGAAAAATTTAGGAATAATGTTATACTGTACTGGACCAAGGACCATGTAACATAAACTGCAGTGAATTATAGTGTAAGTCTTTTTTTGAAAAGAAAATTTTACAGAAGAAAACATTGTGTAATGATCATGTGTTTTAGGTCTGTGTTTTATGATTGAAAAAGTGTGTTTGTTGGGTCCTTTTTGGTAGTTTTAGTGCATTTTGAACACTAAAATAACTGCTGTGCCAAGCTGAAATTCAGTTGTGTGAATTTGTGTGAAAAAGTGTGTGAAGAGTTTTAAAAAAGTGACCCAAGTATTGAAAAATGTGTCGTAGGGATTGGAAAAAGTGTACATTGATTTAATTTTCCCAGGTAAATCCCAGCGTTTTCTCTAGTTTGGATGAGAAGTTTGTGTCTGTGACATGGGTGTAACAGCTCTGTTAGGCCTGTTCCTCACCTGTGAGACAATGGCTTTGGCCTTTCCTGTATTCATATGTAAATGGGGTTTGGGGGATGTGTAAGCAAACAGATCTACACTAGGCTAAATACACGCATGAGTTTTTTTAGTTGTCTCTTGTGACTTTCTCACTGCAACCGAACATTACTTTGGAGTTTTTGCAGAAATATCTTTGCCATTGTGCCTGTTATTTCATAAAGAAACCGTACAGCAGCCATTTACAGCAGCCACAGTGCTGTAACACCACAGAATTCTGGGTCTTTGTTTGAGTCTGTTTGACGTCTATCTCTCAGCTACAATCGCTAGGACACCTTTCAAAGCAAAGCAGTTAATTTCACGTTCAAAATGTGCTAAAACTACCAAAACACTTCATTGATGTCTTAAATCAACTCATTCTTCCAGAACACAATGAGGATTCACCCAACATATACACTTTTAACTCATACAACAAAAAACACTAACAACAGTCAGCATTATAGTATATTTTTTTGCTGTTAACTTCAGTTTATGTCACATGGTCCAAGTTTTCATTAAAGTACACACGTTTTCTCCTTTTGTAAACAATAGATTATTTTTGTAAAACAATAGATCTGTATGGAGTTATTTATACTCATATATCTTATAACATCCGGGTACTTTTGTGCATCCTCTGTACATGTGTTCTTGAGTATTGTAATTGAACTTAGACAGTTGCTGATGACGTACAGCAGAAACACAAGGACGCAATATCACTAAACAACGCTTTTGCGAAACATCCATTAAGTATATTTAATTGTGCTAAAATCACACTATTGCAAGTATACTTTAGGTTCACTTTAAATATCTCACATTTAAAGACTGATATTATACAGTGATCCCTTACTAATAGTGATATTACAGGGTTTTTTAAACATCTGCTAGGACACATTTCTGAATACTCATCACTTTTTCAAAACTCTTCACTCAGGGATCACATCAGCCTATGTGGCTAAACTGTGGATCATTTATTTGCTTTGGCACAAAATGCGTTCAATGACGACATCTTTCAATTTACATTCATTCTTTTCTCAATTAGATACAAACGCCAGCAAAACTTTATGAACTATAATGGCTAATTTGAAGGTTCACACTTTCTTTTTTAAACTGTTCAACTTATGTTCAAAATTTTAACACAAAAATGAATAACACAGAAATTTGAAACCCCTCTTTAAATGCTTGCTATGGATGCGAAAAATGCAGAAAACTGAACCTGATCAGATTTTTTTTTATGATGAAGGAAGGAAAGTTTCAGAGGCTGTGTGTAAACGTGCTTGATCTTTTTTTTAACGTGTGAAAATTTCGGTGTGCGAGGATATTTAGTCATTACCATCTATATAAAAGGGGAAAACTTAGGAACAATTTTATACTGTAATGTAAACATGGACCATGTAACATAAACAATAATGAATAAGCAGTAGAGAGTCAAACTTGAGTCAAACTGTTTTGTAAATAAATTTTATATTTTTTATTTAAATTTAATATACACTGTATAATGATTTTGGAGGTCAAAACTCAGTTGTGTGTTGATTGTTGAGTTGAAAATCTTCGACTAAAGTGTCAATGTTAAAAGACATTCAGTTCACATAATTTAATTGAGACGGATTAAGATTTTCATGCAAGTCACCAAAAAATTTAGTTCTGACCTTCAAAATCTCTACAGTGTGTTTGTGATGGCAAGAAATGGCAAAGCAATCAAACAGGTGTCGTGTTTTACCATCCAACAGGGGACTTAAGTCAATTTAAGGAAATCATGTTCACTGTATAAAGTGTGACCTGCAATTGTTTCCTTAAAGAGTGATTTCTGCTTGATTTAAAACATAAAACACCAATACTTACCATAAAAATACACTATAATAAGATTTTGGAGGTCAAAACTCAGTTGTGTGTTGATTGCTGACTTGAAAATCATCAGTTGGTTAAATAACTAAAGTGTCAATGTTAAAAGTCATTCAGTTCACATAATTTAATTGAGACGGATAAACATTTTAATGCAAGTCACCATAAAATTGAGTTATCTCAATATATACAGTGAATATCTACAGTGTGTTTGAGATGAAGAAATGACAAATTAAACACACTGGTGTCGTGATTTACTATCTAACAGGGGACCGAGTCATTGTGTTTAACATAATCATTATTCAAAGATGATCTGCAATTAATACATTAGAGAACTATTTCTGCTTGATTTAACTCTTAAAACTCAGTTATTGCTATAAAAACTCTAAATCTCTACAGTGTGTTTGAGATGAAGAAATGACAACGCAAACACACTGGTGTCGTGATTTACTATCTAACAGGGGACCGAGTCATTGTGTTTAACATAATCATTATTCAAAGAGGATCTGCAATTAATACATTATAGAAATATTTCTGCTTGATTTAACTCTTAAAACTCAGTTATTGCTATAAAAACTCTAAATCTCTACAGTGTGTTTATGGCAAGAAATGACAATGCAAACACACTGGTGTCGTGATTTACTATCTAACAGGGGACCGAGTCATTGTGTTTAACACAATCATTATTCAAAGAGGATCTGAAATTTATACATTAGAGAACTATTTCTGCTTGATTTAACTCTTAAAACTCAGTTATTGCTATAAAAACTCTAAATCTCCACAGTGTGTTTATGGCAAGAAATGACAACGCAAACACACTGGTGTCGTGATTTACTATCTAACAGGGGACCGAGTCATTGTGTTTAACATAATCATTATTCAAAGATGATCTGCAATTAATACATTAGAGAAATATTTCTGCTTGATTTAACTCTTAAAACTCAGTTATTGCTATAAAAACTCTAAATCTCTACAGTGTGTTTATGATGGCAAGAAATGACAACGCAAACACACTGGTGTCGTGATTTACTATCTAACAGGGGACCGAGTCATTGTGTTTAACATAATCATTATTCAAAGAGGATCTGAAATGTATACATTAGAGAAATATTTCTGCTTGATTTAACTCTTAAAACTCAGTTATTGCTATAAAAACTCTAAATCTCCACAGTGTGTTTGAGATGAAGAAATGACAACGCAAATACACTGGTGTCGTGATTTACTATCTAACAGGGGACCGAGTCATTGTGTTTAACATAATCATTATTCAAAGAGGATCTGCAATTAATACATTATAGAAATATTTCTGCTTGATTTAACTCTTAAAACTCAGTTATTGCTATAAAAACTCTAAATCTCTACAGTGTGTTTATGGCAAGAAATGACAATGCAAACACACTGGTGTCGTGATTTACTATCTAACAGGGGACCGAGTCATTGTGTTTAACATAATCATTATTCAAAGAGGATCTGAAATTTATACATTAGAGAACTATTTCTGCTTGATTTAACTCTTAAAACTCAGTTATTGCTATAAAAACTCTAAATCTCCACAGTGTGTTTATGGCAAGAAATGACAACGCAAACACACTGGTGTCGTGATTTACTATCTAACAGGGGACCGAGTCATTGTGTTTAACATAATCATTATTCAAAGATGATCTGCAATTAATACATTATAGAAATATTTCTGCTTGATTTAACTCTTAAAACTCAGTTATTGCTATAAAAACTCTAAATCTCTACAGTGTGTTTATGATGGCAAGAAATGACAACGCAAACACACTGGTGTCGTGATTTACTATCTAACAGGGGACCGAGTCATTGTGTAAATCATAAATAAATCAAAAGTGGTTTGTTTAAAAAAACTCATAAATGTATAAGGTGGTAAGGTGGGCCTTTTACACCCCATTTTACATGGGGCAAAAGTCACACATTATTTATACAAATACTTGAGCTAAAATGTTTTTTTTTTAATAATGTCTTAACACTTGTTTAAAAGAATAGTAAAGTTTGTACTATTTTCTGTTTATTTTGATAAATACAATAATATTCAATGAATATAGGCTACTGTCATTAAAATATGTTAAAATAAAAAATACAAAAACAAAACTTCTAATTACATTCTGGTTGTTTAGATTTTTAAATCCTTTTTTCTTGGATTCTGTGTAGAATTTAATTGTAATGTAATGCAAAGTTTGAAACTAGTCAGGGTATCTAGTAAAGAGATGTAATGCTTGTTCCTTTAGTAAGCAGCCTGTTAAACAGCAGAGTCTCTCTGGGACAGCAGGCCATTCAAACAATAGAGGAGTGTGTGTGAACGACGTGTGTTTAAGAGCCCTTACAGTTCCTGCTCCAGCCTACAGGGGAGCTGCTGAGTATGACCTTAAACACACACACACACTTAGGTCCCCACTTGGTCATAAGTTTTAAAAAAATTACCAGAGTGTTTTTACTTAATTTTCACATGATTTAAACACACACACTTGTAGGTCCCCACTTGGTCAAAAGTAAAAAAAATCACCAGAGTGTTTTTTTAGTGTTTTTACTTGATTTTAACATGATTTAAAGCATGACCAACAGGGGACCTGAAAAATGTCCCCTCTTGGCTCAGAGGTCCCCTGTTAGTGAGTGTGTTACGACACCAAGGTCCCCTGTTAGATAGGTAGACAAGTACACACACACACACACACACACACACACACACTGATGTCTAAATCATACCTACATATTGGGACCATGGTGAAGACTAAGTACTGAGCTACACACACACACACACACACACACACTGATGTCTAAATCATACCTACATATTGGGACCATGGTGAAAACTAAGCACTGAGCTACACACACACACACACACACACACACACACACACACACACACACACACACACACACACACACACACACACACACACACACACACACACAATGATGTCTAAATCATACCTACATATTGGGACCATGGTGAAAACTAAGTACTAAGCTACACACTCTCACACACACACACACACACACACACACACACACACACACACACACACACACACACTGATGTCTAAATCATACCTACATATTGGGACCATGGTGAAGACTAAGTACTGAGCTACACACACACACACACACACACACGCACGCACGCACGCACACACACACACACACACACACACACACACACACACACTGATGTCTAAATCATACCTACATATTGGGACCATGGTGAAGACTAAGTACTGAGCTACACACACACACACACACACACACACACACACACACACACACACACACACACTGATGTCTAAATCATACCTACATATTGGGACCATGGTGAAGACTAAGTACTGAGCTACACACACACACACACACACACACACACACACACCGATGTCTAAATCATACCTACATATTGGGACCATGGTGAAGACTAAGTACTGAGCTACACACACACACACACACACACACCGATGTCTAAATCATACCTATATATTGGGACCATGGTGAAGACTAAGTACTGAGCTACACACACACACACACACACACACACACACACACACACACACACACACACACTGATGTCTAAATCATACCTACATATTGGGACCATGGTGAAGACTAAGTACTGAGCTACACACACACACACACACACACACACACACACACACACACACACACACACACACACACACACACACACACACACACACACACACACACACACACACACACACACACACACACACACACACTAATGTAAGATTTTTTAGATATTTGGACTGAAAACAAGACAAAAATACTAAGTAAGAAAAGCATTTTTTGCAGTGCACATTAACTAAATGATCCTTCTCATAATCTTACAGATGGAACAAAGACACTTGTGTAATAATTTCAAACAGACTTTGGACTGAACACTGAACTGAAGCATTTAGAGTAAGAGCTCATGGGGTCTTTAATCTTCTCTCAAATTAAGATAAACAGCATTTTGAAGGATTATATAAACACACATAAACTGATAATGTACTGAGAATAAAAACTCCAGTGATACATGTCCAATAAACTGATGTTCATCTTTCCAAAAGCAATATTCCAACACACAGGAATACATACTAGACATGAAACTGCAGAGAATGGACAAAATGTATAATATTTGTCTGTTGTGGGGACCAAATGTTAAAAGCAAAGTAAAATCAGATTTTTCTGACATTGTGATATGAATCATCGGTCATCATGAAGAAAACACCTTATAAATCATAATAAATTATATTTTTTGAAAGTGTTGCTTTCACTGCAAAAAATGCTTTTCTTACTTAGTATTTTTGTCTTGTTTTCAATCCAAATATCTAAAAAAATCTTACATTAAGAAGCATTTACTAGACAAGCAAACATTTTTGTCTTGTTTTGGGGGAAAATTACTTAAAATTAAGGGAGTTTTTGCTTAAAATAAGCAAAATAATCTGCCAATGGGGTAAGCAAAATAATCTTGTTTTCTGTTTGAATTAAAGGTCCCGTTCTTCGTGTTTTTTTGAAGCTTTGATTGTGTTTACAGTGTGCAATATAACATGTGTTCATGTTTCGCGTGTAAAAACACACAGTATTTTTCACACAATTTACTTATCTGTGTACCGCTGTTCCCACTGTCCTAAAAACGGCTGGTGATTTCCTTGTGCTATGAAGTCCCTCCTTCAGAAACACGTAACGAGTTCTGATTGTGCAAGCGGTTCCTGTGCTGTGATTCGACCACAGCTTAGCGCACGTGAAAGCGGTTCCTGTGTTGTAATTTGACAGCAGCTTAGCGCACGTTGGAAAGGTCACGCCTCTTAACGGAGAGATGTATGCGTTCAATAATCTCTACAGCGTCCCTGGGAAAGCCAAACAAAGGTCATTTGACTCCGGGATGAAAATAACAGCGTCTCGATGACATGGCGATAAACACACTCAACGCAACAGTTCCTTTTCTCCACGCGACCGTCCTCTTCTCCACGTGGGACAGCAACAAGACCGCGCCCCCTTTTTCGCGTTTCTTTGTGGGCGGAGGTTAGTCTGTTCTACTGTTCTACTGACGTCATTAAAGAAGGAAGTACCAGGATGTAGTCCAAGCCAGCCGTTCGCTGTAGGCTTTGAAAGGGAACTTCTGTTAAATAAAATATCTCGCTTGGCATTGAACTTTGAGCTTTATAATTTTACAGGTATTATTTATGCTCTAACAGCAACATTACACACTAACTAAAGTTTGAACAATGGAATCGCGAAGAAGGGGACCTTTAAGATTATTTTGCTTACCCCATTGACAGATTATTTAGCTTATTTTAAGCAAAAATCTCCCTTAATTTTGAGTAATTTTCCCCCAAAACAAGACAAAAACTTTTGCTTGTCTAGTAAATGCTTCTTAATGTAAGATTTTTTAGATATTTGGACTGAAAACAAGACAAAAATACTAAGTAAGAAAATCATTTTTTTGCAGTGTTTGTCCTGAATAAACTTTGAAGACTTTGATTTCATCTCTTGTGTGAGTGTTTCATTCTCTTTCCATGATATGTCAGAGAGTGTGTACGTGCGTGTGTGTGTGTGTGTGTGTGTGTAATCACGCTGAGAGCAGGTTCATGGTCACTCAAGATTTCCCTTTACTGGGCCCGGTAGACTACAGACAAAATTGGGACAAACAAGAGCAAAAGCTGGTTCTAGTGCAGTTCATCAGCGTTGTGTGAGAGTCAGCAGAGAGAGATGTAAGCTCTGCTGAATATACATTATAAGGGGATCGTGAGCATATAGTGGACAAAAACTCAAAATAAAGCCTTTTGATTTACTTCAGTAATGTCAGACCGTTTGCTTCATGATGATGAATTGTTTTATTGGAACAATGTTTCTGTTTTATCACATTCAAACTAAATAAACCATCCTTAATCTTTTTATTTATTTATTTTTTATTACAGAATTCAATTTACAAACATTCAGCCATCACTAGCCGCGTTTCCATTACCTTTCAAATTGCGCAAATTGAAATTGCGAATTGAAAATACGCCCAATGGAAACGCGTCAATTTCGCAAAAACTCCCATATATCGCAAAAAAGTTTTTAACGCTCGCATGAGGTGGTTTTTCAGGCAATTCGAACAAGGACATTTTCGCAAAAGCTGCATTTCGCATTTACAGGTCACCTGGTACAGTCACGCATTGCTCTCACATAGGGCCTACATATAATTTTTTTTCCACTCAAGTATGTACGAGAACTTATGTCGTTAAAACGACATATATTTTCACCTAATTAGGAAAGTGGCGTAACTTTATAATAACGGACCCCGGTGCAACCACAAATATCATAACTATCTATAGGCCTACTGTAATTAAGACATATATTAAAGAAATGTATTAAAACAGGAAGACGCTATTGTTTCAGCCTTGCTCAAAGACAAGTTACGCAGTTATGCATGTCAATCCATTCCCGACGATCTTGGTTTGCTTCTAATTTATTAAATATACAGCCAAATAGTTGATTAAACATTGATCACAATTAAAATACAATTTATACAAAACAAAATACATTTTAAAGAAAGACTTTCTAGAAAACACAATTCAATTAAGTGCTCCAGACAAATGCGCATCTGATTGTGCTTTACTCATGCTGCTCACTTTTCATAATCAACATATGAAATTAAAAGATTATAATATTTTGACATAGCCTAACTATATGAAACTAAATAGGCTACGTTTTCTTTAACCCTCTGTCCGACGAAGTTGTTGGCGCCTTTTGATGGATTTTTTCCTTATTCCAGCGGAAACTCACAATACTCTGTACATACTACAATACATACTACAAGTGCAAGACATAATTATAAACTATAAACTGTTTACTTTTATTTGTGTACAGTCACGATAACAGCAAAGGCCGTGGACTCAGGGAACAGATTATTTTGCACTCCACTCCAAACGCTGTCTTCATTTCAAAAATATATTTTGTTTATTAAACGCAAAGTTTTTCATTTCAAAAGCATTTCTAAAATCAGTTTATATTTCCAAAAAACGGAATCCTGAGCCAAAATAACGAAGTGGTAAAAAAAACCTTTGAGTTACCACCATGCAAACTTTTCGCTCGTCTCTGTGTGTCGCAATGCGTCATAATAACCTGGCGTATGTAAAAGTGGATCATTCTTTACAGATGATGGTATGTTTGGACAGAAAACAAGTTCTTTATTAAACTCATAAAAAACAATAGAATATAAAATGCCACAATTTATCATAACACCTCATATGTGCCGCTCAAGTATAAGGTGCTTTCCTTGCCATCAGTGCTTGGATAACACGCACGTCTCTTTCCATTAAAAATAATAGCATGCGGTGGCTGGGATATACATAAACCTAACAACATGCGTAGCATGATTTTTGGAATGATTTATCACGAGAGGGAAAAAATTGTTTTAGTCGCATAACATCCGTTAATGGAAACGCTGTCATTGCGCAATATTTTTTATCGACTTTTAGAAAATATCGCAAAAGTTTTGCGCAAATCTGTAATGGAAACGCGGCTACTGTTACATGTATGCCCTGTCTGGCGTGTTCATTGTGTTTTCAGTTTAGTCCCTGTGACCTAGTTTCTCCCCAGTCTGTATAATGAGTTATTTCTATCACCTGTGTCCTGTTAATCACCTCGTTAGCCCTGTGTATTTAGTTCCCTTTCGTTCAGTCACTACGACGTACGTTAGTGACTAACGAATGGGGGTTTCGCTTAGAAGCCAATCATCTTCATCGTATTCAACAGCGCCCAATGGCAGTGCCAATGCCATGGGCATGCGGAATTTGCATGCGTAACTCCGCCCCACCTCGTGGGTATATAAGGAAGTACGCTGCGAACATCGCATTATGTTTCTGCTTTGGAGCCAAGAGGATCTCTTCACTCCTACAAGCCTGAATTCTGAAGTCTTCTCTTCAGTCTTCGAGACCAGCGGTTCTCCAGGGTGTTGGTGTTACGGCGCGTTCCAGCGATCTCATGCTGCCTGCCTGCTGATCTGTGCAGTGATCTGCAACAGCTGTGTGTGTGTTTCCCTGGGCGCTTCGGCACTCTGCAGAGCTTTCCTCTCACAAAAAGAGCTTGCGCGTGGCACGTCTTTTTCAAGACGGCTCGCCCGTGCACTTCCGGGTGCGATCGATCTCCGTTGCTGTCTATGGGCACATTCACTGCTCGATGTGTTTGGGCTTCAGCACGTTCGGGCAGTGTTTGTGGATGCGTCATGTTCCCACTGCGGGAACGTGACCATCGCGATGTTGCGGTCGAGACTCAGTGATCTCCGTGAGGAGAGAGAGTCCCCTCTGCCACACCCCAATCTACCGTCTCCGAGAGAGGTGGTACTTTGGCTGGTGGCCAGGGTGACCTGAGTGCGGTGCCGTGGTATTAAGAACCCCGACGATCATTCCTCGGGCCACGCCCCCTCTTGCACATTGCTTAAACCCGCGAGTGTTGGACTGAAACAGCGGCCCGTCTCTGATGCCTCGTTCGTTTCGTTCACGCTCCAGATAGCAGTGAGATGTCGATCGCCGCATCCCAAGGTGGGCTGGAGTCCTTTGGGGATGACGATTAGGAGTTGTGCTCCGCCTCCGGGTGTGTCAGCGCTGCCTGATCCGACCTAAGGTTGACAGCCATGTTATCTCGGGCAGCCGCGAGTCTCGCGCTGGTGTGGAACTCCGCCCAGTCGCGAGTGCTCGTGGTTGCGCGATTGGTTTTTGGGGACGGCACCCGACAGCTGTTGGGCCCCGCCCCCAATGCCTTTCGCTCCCGAGGTGCATGAGGAGATCACGCGGTCCTGGAAGTCCCGTGCTTCCCGCGATCGTTTGGTGGCCTCCTCCGCCTTCTCTGCCCTTGATGGGGCCGCGGCCTAGGGTACACTGGGGCCCCCTCACCCCCACTGTTGAACTCTCTGTTGCGCACTACGGTGTCCACAGAGGGCTTGACGTGGCGTGGTGTGGCTGTCCTAAGCACCCTCCCAAAGCCTGTGGGCTCGTCTACTTCGGTGGCGTGGTCCTGCAGAGCTACGGGCAGGCCGCCGCCCCTTTGCACATGCACAAGGGTGGAGCCGACCCAGGGCTCTTCATTGAGCTGCGTGCCGCGACTGATCCCGCCCCCGGGCGGTGAAGGTGGCCACACGCTCCCTGGGTCGGGAGATGTCCACAGCTGTGGTCCGGGAGAACACCTGGCCTTACCTGGTGATTTGGAGGACGTTGAGTGGGCCCGCCCCCTCAACTCACCCATATCCCAGGCTGGCCTCTTCGGCGGCGCGGCTGGGAACTGCGCCCAACAGTTCTCGGCCGCCCCAGAGCAGACTGAGGCTGTAACACGTACTGCCCCGGCGGCCAGCAGCTGCACCAGCCGCCGGCTCAGTCGCCTCAGTCCGCTCGCCGCCGAGGGCGCCCTCCCTCTTCCCGCCCGGCCCCAGCAGCAGCCTTAACCTGGGCCGCGCCGTGGAGGTGGTTAAGGATGTCGCCCAGTCCGCTCCCCAGCCTGGTTAAACGCCACGCTGGAGGTGGACAACTCAGAGATGGGTTCCAGTTCTTCCCAGGGGATGGTAGCAGGGCCTCTCCTTCCCCCGGTGGAGGGCCGGGGGAAAATCCTTCCGCTGCTGGCCCCCGGGCTAGCAGCGCTTGGGAAGAACTCATGTTCCTGTCTCTGAGGACCAGAGACCGGTGATGACAGTGCGCGCCACCCACGGGTCCCGCCACTCGCATCCCTCTCTGTCGCCAGCCTCCTGGCAGAGCAGACCCCAGTGGAACGCGCGTCCTTCCCTGGTCTCCTCTGTCAGGACGCAGCCGTTAACCGCACCCCCACACCGGGACGCCCAACAGCCTCCCTTGTCCGGGTCGGTAACGCTGCATCGCTGCCCCACTCCGGGTACATCTGTAGTCCGATTGACCCCGCTGGTGCAGTTCCTGGGAGCCTGGCTTCAGATTCCAGGGCTGTCCCGCTGGGTCGCGAAGACAGTCAGGTGCGGCTACGCGATTCAGTTCGCGCAGGTTCCTCCCTGCTTCCGGGGAGTCCGTTCCACTATGATCGGGGCTAATGCCCCCGTCATGCGAGCGGAGGTTGCCACCCTACTGGCGAAGGGTGCGATCGAACCTGTCCCTCCAGCCGAGGTGAATTCCGGGTGTTACAGCCCGTACTTCATTGTACCCAAAAAGACCGGTGGGCTTGACCGATCCTGGACCTGCGCGTCTTGAACCGTTACCTCCACCGGTTTCCGTTCAAGATGTTGACAGCGAAACGCCTTTTCGAATGCGTTCGTCCAGACGATTGGTTGCAGCGATCGACCTGAAGGACGCCTACTTCCATGTCTCCATTCTACCTCGACACAGACCGTTCCTACGGTTTGCTTTCGAGGGGCGGGCATATCAGTACGCAGTTCTACCATTCGGGCTATCTCTGTCCCCTCGCGTCTTTACGAAGATTGCCGAGGCAGCCCTTGCGCCCCTTCGGCAGCACGGGGTTCGCATCCTGAACTACCTCGACGACTGGCTCATACTGGGTCACTCTCGAGAGCAGGTTTGCGGACACAGAGATTTGGTGCTCCATCACCTAGCCCGTCTGGGCCTTCGGGTCAACTGGGAGAAGAGTAACTTTGCCCCGCGCAGAGGATCTCTTTTCTCGGTATGGATATCGACTCGGTCGCCATGTGCGCGCAGCTTTCGAGCGAGCGCGCGCAGTCTCTGCTGACTTCCCTTCGACAAGTCGAGGGCAAGAGTGCGGTTCCACTGAAATGGTTTCAGAGGCTCCTGGGGCATATGGCAGCTGCAGCCGCGGTAACGCCGCTCGGATTGCTTCATATGAGACCGCTTCAGCACTGGCTACGCGATCGAGTCCCGAGATGGGCATGGCGGTCTGGCACGCTCCGGGTACAAGTGACTCGGGCCTGCTTACAGACTCTCTCCCCGTGGGCGAACCTCAGTTTTCTACGGACCGGAGTGTCCTTAGAACGAGTTTCCAGGCATCTTGTTGTATCAACAGATGCATCATCCACGGGCTGGGGTGCCATGTGCAATGGACAAGCAGCCGCGGGCTCCTGGATAGGACCCCAGCGCCTTCTGCATGTCAATTGCCTCGAGTTGCTGGCAGTACGGTTCGCCCTGCACCGCTTCCGAGCGTTGCTGAAGGGTCAACATGTACTAGTCAGGACAGACGACACGGCCGGGCGGTCTACGCTCCCGCCGTATGTCTCAACTCGCCCGCCATCTCGTTTTTTGGAGTCAGAAGCATCTGAGGTCCCTTCATGCTGTCCACATCCCGGGAGTCCTGAACCGTGCAGGCTACGAGCTCACGGCTTCAGCCACTTCCTGGAGAATGGAGACTCCATCCCCAGACGGTCCAGCTGATATGGGAACGGTTCGGCGAAGCACAGGTGTCCTGTTGCCTCCCAGGACTCTTCCCATTGCTCCCTGTATTATTCCCTGACCTATGGTCGGCACGGATGCACTGGCGCATAGCTGGTCGTCGGGGCTACGCTATTATGCGTTTCCCCCAGTGAGCCTTCTCGCACAGGTACTGTGCAGATCAGGGAGGACAAGGAGCAGGTCATGTTGGTCGCCCCGTTGGCACGGCCGGACCTGGTTCTCAGAACTGCTACTCCTTGCGACAGCCCCTCCCTGGCCTATTCCTCTGAGACTCCTCACTCAGAGACAGGGCACCTTTTGGCACCCGCGTCCAGCGTTCTGGAAGCTCCACGTGTGGCTTCTGGACGGGACGCGGCTGGTTTGAGTAGCCCTCCACCTGCGGTGGTCGCTACCATCACTTCCGCTAGGGCAGAGTCTACACGACACCTCTATGCGTTGAAGTGGGACCTCTTCATCACTTGGTGCTCTTCCCGCCAGGAAGACCCCTGGAAATGCCCGATCGGGTCTGTGCTTCGTTTCTCCAGGAGGGGGTGGGACGAAGGCTGTCTCCTTCCACCCTTAAGTGTACGTGGCCGCAATATCTGCCTACCACGATCTCCTGGGAGACAATAAGGTAAGTAGCAGCACGACCTGATCATCAGGTTCCTGAGGGGGGCGAGGAGACTGAATCTTCCTCGCTCTCCTCTCGTTCCCTCTTGGGACCTCTCAGTAGTCTTAAGTGCTCTGTAGAGGCCTCCCTTGAGCCTTTGCGGTCGGCCGAGATTTAGCTCTTGTCTATGAAGACGGCTCTGCTGACCGCATTGGCCTCGCTTAAGAGGGTCGGGGACCTGCAAGCATTTTCGGTTAAAGAAGCGTGCCTTGAGTTCGGGCCGGCTAACTCTCACGTGATCCTGAGACCCCGGCCCGGATATGTGCCCAAGGTTCCTACCACTCCGTTCCGAGATCAGGTGGTGAACCTGCAAGCGCTGCCTTTGGAGGAGGCAGACCCAGCCTTGGCATTGCTCTGTCCAGTACGCGCTCTCCGCGCCTACGTAGACATGACGCAGTGTTTCAGGACCTCAGACCAGCTCTTTGTCTGTTATGGTGGAGAGCGGAAGGGAAGCGCTCTCTCAAAGCAGAGGTTGTCTCACTGGATAGTGGACACCATTGTTTTGGCATACCAGCAGCAAGGCCGACCATGTCCCCTTGGTGTGAGGGCACACTCCACCCGGAGTGTGGCCTCCTCTTGGGCTCTAGCGCATGGCGCCTCGCTAACAGACATCTGCAGAGCTGCAGGCTGGGCGACACCCAACACATTCGCCAGATTCTACAATCTCCGAGTGGAGCCAGTGTCCGACTTTGTACTCGCCCCTACGGGTGGCCGGTAATGGGGCCAGGCTCAGGTGTCTTCGCTTGCTCGCCATTCCACTCCCATGACTGGATACGTGCGATATTTTCCTCAGGTGAGCTCCCCGAGAGCCCTGAGCTCCTCCAGCACTGCTTACGCCGACATCAGTTCAGTCTGCCCTTTCGAGCCCAGACCCTCATGTCCGGCCAGGTGCTCCGTGTGCATGGTTCCCCTCCGGCGACCCCCACACGAGTATTCCCACCATAAGCCTCCTCAGCAGTGTTGGGCACGTTACTTTAAAAAAGTAATTAGTTATAGTTACTAGTTACTTCTTACAAATAGTAACTGAGTTAGTAACTGAGTTACATCATTATAAAAGTAACTAATTACCAGGGAAAGTAACTAATGTGTTACTTTTTTTTTTCTTCAAATGTTCAAATATGTCAAATAACTTGGATGCCCCCAATATTAAATATGTTAAATGAATGAATTGGACACTAAATAGAATAAATTATTATTATAAAACATTGTACATTAATGTACACTATTGTAATGTTGCTGTGGGACAATGTGAGACACCTATCAAATTCAATATATTATTGTAAATATTATCAGTAGACCTACTATAGTGTACATATTGTGTAAATATTATCAGTAGACCTACTATAGTGTAAATATTGTGTAAATAGTATCAGTACTTCTTTACTACTCCTCTGGTAGTGGAGCTCACGTTATCACCTGGGTTTTTAGCCACTAATGTTGTGGCTGTGATGACGTTAGATTAGAAATAGAATTACTTGCCACCGACGTGGATAGGCTCTTTCTCCCTGGGCATAAGCTTCACGTTACATTTATGTAATGTTTATATGTTTATAAACATTCTTACCGTTCACCTCAACGAGGGAAAAGTAGCACTACTTCCAGTTTGCGAAAGCTACCTTTGAAGTCGTTGGACTGCCATCGCTGACTGTGCATATGCGTGTGCCTCAAAGGTGTGTGTGAACTCAACCTATCAACCTCAACCTTGTCTCCCACCCACCAATCATCATCAGTTATGTGTACCACTCAACCCAACCCCCAACACGCATGGCTAGCGCGCGCGCACACACACACACACACTCGCGCGTTGCAGGTCCGACTGACAGAGAGCCTGTTCGGATGAAAACCGCTTCAGTGAGCTCAATTATAGTAACGCCGCATTTTTTTCCTCAGTAACGCTAACGGCGTTGTAACGGAAGAAACAGTAATTCGTTTGATTACTCGTTACTGAAAAAATTAATCCCGTTAGTAACGCCGTTTATCTATAACGCCGTTATTCCCAACACTGCTCCTCAGTGAGCAGGTGTCTTTCCCTTGGCAAGTCCCTGCCACCCCTAGGGTTAAAAATCCACCTTCGGCTGGTACCCTAGTGATCTTCCATATGCAGCCCTCAGCGGGTCATATGTGTATTCTCTAAGTCCTCCCTACGGTAGGCATCTTGGCATTCCCTCACTGGGATATGCTTCCCAGTGTACCTTGGTATTCCTGTGATAAGTGGGAGTCCTAGGGCCTTAAGTGGCGGGATCTCACACTTACGCAGGGCACTGGATGACAGCTGAGTGGCGTTGTTGAATAGGATCCCCCATTCGTTAGTCACTAACGTACGTCGTAGTGACTGAACGAAAGGGAACGTCTCGGTTACGTATGTAACCCTCGTTCCCTGAGGAGGGAACGGAGACGTACGTTTCCTTAGCCACGTCAGCTGTGCTGCCTTGAACGCGGAGTTCAGTCTTGGCTCCTGCAGCAGTAACATAATGCGATGTTCGCAGCGTACTTCCTTATATACCCACGAGGTGGGGCGGAGTTACGCATGCAAATTCCGCATGCCCATGGCATTGGCACTGCCATTGGGCGCTGTTGAATACGATGAAGATGATTGGCTTCTAAGCGAAACCCCCATTCGTTAGTCACTAACGTACGTCTCCGTTCCCTCCTCAGGGAACGAGGGTTACATACGTAACCGAGACGTTCTCAGTTTTCCCTCAGTGTTTGTCGCTTCTCGTTTCATGTTGGACGTGTTAAGTGTGTTATCCTGAGTTTTATATTAAAGTACCCGTTTCCTGTTCTCCTTCGTCTCCGTGATCTCATTGCCTACCTGACTGCATGTACACCTGTAACAATCACAGGCTGTGAACAAAGATTATACATCAAATAATTACAATAACATAATATAAAAAACAAGGATGAAATTAATAAATGAACAAAACAAAAAAACCCCAACTTTATTAATAATAAGGATAACAGGAATTTTTCATTAAAAAATCAAGTATTTATCAGTTATTAACAAAGCTTTCTTGTTTGTTTGTTTTTTTTAACCAAATTAAGAGACTCAAAATATATGTCAGTTTCAATTTGGAATAATTTAAAACATGGTCTTAATTTGGAAAATGTTGCTTTATGAATATGGAACTTACCTAATAAAATAAAGAGATTTACAATATTACATAAACTCCTATCTTTACAATCAAAGTAGGTAATAATCTGTTTCCCTTCAAGTGTGATTGTATGTGTTGTTTTAGATGCCAAATAATGTTCAACACTTTTCCAGAATGTAAAACAAAATGAACAACCATAAAAGAGATGGGAGTAGTGATTAAGCTATACCACCTGTCAAAATGTTTGATTGATGGTGACCCTTGACCTTTGTCTTTGAAGTTTTTGACCTCTGACCCTGGGCCCCATCCCCTAGGCGTCCACCTTTGACCCTGAGTTATGGTTATGAATGGGTTATTGTTATGAAATGTGTTGTCCCTTGTCCTTTGACCATCTGTGAGCGATTATCCCTTCAGCAGGAAATACCGATGTTGACCTTTGTGTGTCCAAATTGGAAATGGATCATTTTGTGCTAGGGTCAGGGTAATCTAACGGTTGAGGGGTTACACATCTGCAGACCACGTGTGCCGGCTTCCGCATCCCATCAGAGTTGTATATAAACAGAGGGTCCAAGGTGCTGTTGAAGCAGAAAAGAGTTGTGAAATTCATAGACATGGCTTGTTTAAATGGACCTAAAACCCCGGAGGAAGACTGGAGCAGCATTGAGATGCTGGGGAGTCCAGCTATGGCTCTGAGAAAGCCTCATGGTTATTTCAGTCTGACAAAGTTTCTCCATGAGAATACAGGGTTGGTGAAGGCTGAATTTATGATGTCTAGTAGGGATGGGCGATATTGACTTAAAAATGTATCCCGATATTTTCTAGTATTTATTGCGATAACGATATCAATGACGATAAATGTAATATCATTCCCCATGTTTTTGGATACAAGTGAGAGCTGCATGCATTCTTGAGAGTCTCAGAAAAACAAACAATGATCTAAAGTAAAACATACCTGTCATCAAATAGGCTCCTATAATACATAATATATATACATTTATTTTTTTTTATGTAAAATTCCACACCAGCCTTTTCAGAAATGGAAAAGTTGCAGATATAATTGTCTTCTGTAAAAGTGCAGGTAATGTTTAAATAGTGCAACTGTGCTGAAAAACATCACACAATACAAACAATAATAATTAAAATCAATGACAAGTTTTACATGTAAACCGATTCTGTATTTATTCATACATGGTGCAAACAGTGGTAAAAATAGCAGAAACAGCTAAAGTAATTATCCCAACCATGTCTTCAGATTACAAAAAAGTTACAACTTCAGTATTTCATTTTCATTTCACTTCAATTTGAGTTGATACAATAATAATACCACGAATTCTTCAACTAATAAAAATAAACTGCACTAAGGAATAATGAGCTTCTGGGTTCATGAATATTAATCACGTTGTCAGCGCTCATTCTAACTGATTTGCTGAAATCAAAACAGGCACAGTAATAGGTGTGCGCCAGCCAATGAGATTCCCGTTTGTGCATTCGTTTCTTCCTGTTCATGAAAGGCTGAATAATTCCAAAGAAACGCCATTATTTTGCAGGAAAATACAACAAAGGATATTGTTTACATGTAGCACGTCAATTCTGTGTGGTATAAGACTCTCTCGCTCTCTCTTTGAGTGTGTGTGAAACACTGAGCGCTCTCAGTCGCGCGCCTCACACTAGTGTTTAATGTGCGTCAAATATACTGCTCATTCATTGAGATGAACTGAAATAGTGTGCTTTACCGATCGATTGAGACACAGCGAATCTCTTAAGCGCTCAGTCCAAGTGCTCAGCGACTGAAATACATCTGTATGTACAGGTTCAGATTGCCCTCAGGTGCCCCTCGTTTAGCTATTAACTCTTCCGCAGCTTCCGCCATAGTTGTTTTTGCTCTGCACGTGAGATGCGGATTCAGTTCCGCCGCTCCCATTGCGCGGCGCTTAGGGCACCGAGTGCTGCGGGGGCACCACAAGAAAATTCTCTCTCCAACCCCCGTTCAGCTATACAAAGTGACGAACACAGCCACCACGGCCATCATAAAGTAATAACGCTTAGGGCATCAAGACGGTCAGCGGTGGCACTGTGCGGATGGGTCGCGCCATCAACTAGGCTTTATCGTTATTATCGCGGGAAGACAAATTCTTATCGTGTGGAGAATTTTTACCGGTATATCGCAAACGATAAGATATCGCCCATCCCCAGTGTAGACGCTAGAAATGTTTCAAAATCCACGCGCTGTGCTGCGATTTACAAATGTGCAACAAGAGATCCACCAATGCAGAGGAAGCGATTCACAAATGCACAGGAAGTGATTCACAAATGAATGCAAGGCCAGGGCTCCAGACTAACCTTTTTCACTAGGAGCACAATGGCCCCCAACTGAAAATTTTAGGGGCACAACCAGAAATTTTAGGGGCGCACACCGTAAATCAACATGCTAACCAAATCTACTAATTTCCACTGTATTACTAATAGGGATGGGTATCGTTAAGGTTTTAACGGTATTACTACTCTTACCGATACTGCTTATCGATCCGGTACTTTAACAGTATTCTTACCGGTTCTTTTTATTATACTTTATTTTTATTTTTTTATGGAAAAAAAAAAAACATAATTAAGAACATAATTAACATGGCTTTATAATCTGAAAAGTAAAATATCTATAGCAAAAGAAACCGCAAAGTTTGAACAAAAATATAAAACATCTATTTGTAAATGGACCAGTGTGCAGGCATTCAGAAGGTCTGCTAACATTAATATTACAGTAAAGAACAAACCTACAAAGAAATCTAATAAAGTAATGAAATGTAAAATAACGTTGCATAGTTTTCACTGTATAAATTGATAGATTAATGCTTATAAAAGCTAAAGTTATTAATTCAAGAGATGTGAATATTTTCTATTTGCCTTTTGTTCGATTCGAATTAATAGCTCAATCATCAGCAGGTTTATTAGACGCTGCCCCTTTAAGACCGATCGAATGTAGAACTAATAATATCATATTCTCCTATTTCTCCAAACTATTTACGCCCATTTAAGATATAAACTGTTAAAATAACTATTCTCCAATCCGGTCATTTTGACACCGGCTATTTTTTGTTTATTTGATGGTTTAGACGCACACGAAGCCTAAAATATTAAGTGCAAGTTGGTCCATTTCGCAGCACACACGCCGCCTTGAAGTTGGAAACAGCGTCTCTTACGTGGATTATTGTGCATTTAATAGCTCTTTATTATCAAACACATCCCGCAGTTTAGCAACAGTAGAGACTGCAGTTTACAACAATCACTGATCTGACGTTAAGTTTAGGTTTAAGGAGAAATGACAGCGCAAGGCTGTGAAGGGAAGGATGTCGCGCTCGACTGAACACGGCTATAGGAATAGTTTTACCTCATATCATTTTATAATTCTTGGAAGCCAAAATCAAAAATAAAATTAGATTAATATCACAGCACATCCCTAAAGTTTAAGCAGACCAAACTTTAGTTTAGTTATTGGCCATCGTCACTCATTAAGCTGACTGTGGTGTTGTGTTCGCCGAAGCTCCACGTGAGAGAGCTCGCTTTCTCTCTCTTCTGGATTGCGAATAGCAAAAATGCATCACGGACAAATGGTTTAATATTATCTCATATAGAAACGGCTGGCAAAGATAGAATTTGCCAGACATAAAGTCTATCAATTATAATTAGTAAGTGTATTTTCTTAATTTCTCCAGTACCGACAGCAGGCAAATTTACTGGTCGCACATGTGTGACTGGATTTAAAATTCAGTCGCACACTCTCAAATTTTAGTCGCAAAATGCGACCATTTAGTCGCACTCTGGAGCCCTGAAGGCAGAGTTGTGTTTGTGACATAAAAACATTTGTGTGGATATTTTTTTTATTCACAAATGTCATTGTATGTATTTGTGAATCTAATTCATTTTTGTGAAACTCCTGCATATATTTGTGGGTCTCATTTTATTTATTTGTGAATTTATTTAATTTTTGTGAATCTCTTTACATTTATTTGTGGATAACAATCTATTTGTTTGTAATAACACAACAAATTCAATCCCTATGAAAGTGAGTCGGAGTGAGAAGAACACAGAGCCTCTGGAGCTCCAGTGCTGTGATGTCATCAATAGAATGCAGTCCATTATTGTTTTGATTTAAACTGAAGTGACTGTTTCTATGGTTTCCACTAGAAGTCCATGAGAGGATTGTGGATTAGGACACTTGTAGTAATAATGCCTATTCATTTTTTGTGTCTGCACTCACAAAAATACAACACACAGTTAGTTCTTACTTTGTAAATTAATAATTGCCGGAACAAAAACAGCAATCAAAAGGCGCCGTGACTGACATTGACCAACTTAAAGGGTTAATTCACCCAAAAATGAAAATTATCCCATTATTTACTCACCCTCAAACCATCCTAGCTGTATATGACTTTCTTCTTTCAGATGAACACAATCAGAGATATAATAAATAATGGCCTGGCTCTTTCCATTATTCAATTATTGTTTAGATTTAAACATTGAAGTGACTGTTGTTTATTCGCCTTATTCTGCCCCGCCCACTTTTAATACTTCGCTCTTCCGCATTTTGTCATCTGACTTCAGCTAAACTGATGCGGCTCATCCGGTAGCTATTTCAGTCGTTTGAGGATTGTTTATAGCTCGCAATAACTTTAGCAAAATGACGAATAATGTTAATGCTTTAAATGTTTTAAATTGGGAGCATGGAGAAAACTTTATACGACGATCAGATGGTCTCATATCGTCCCATCATCATCATTGTAAACGTGGGGAGACGATATGAAGAAGTGGCCAGAGGTAACCTATGGGGTCATATTTAACTACTGCGTCCTGTCAGGAGGAGTTGATGGAAAATGATAAAAGTACTGAGGCCTACCAATATTTCCACAGTGGGAAAGTGTGTTGTGTACAGTTACACATTGAGGGGGACTTCATCTTTTTAAAGCACATGTGCACCCCAGCCAGTGGAGCAGGCCAAACCCCTCGGTGTGGGGGCCAGTTAGTAACCAGGGGCCAGTGGAGCAGGCCAAACCCCTCGGTGTGGGGGACAGTTAGTAACCAGGGGCCAGTGGAGCAGGCCAAACCCCTCGGTGTGGGGGACAGTTAGTAACCAGGGGTCAGTGGAGCAGGCCAAACCCCTCGGTGTGGGGGCCAGTTAGTAACCAGGGGCCAGTGGAGCAGGCCAAACCCCTCGGTGTGGGGACCAGTTAGTAACCAGGGGCCAGTGGAGCAGGCCAAACCCCTCGGTGTGGGGGCCAGTTAGTAACCAGGGGCCAGTGGAGCAGGCCAAACCCCTCGGTGTGGGGGACAGTTAGTAACCAGGGGTCAGTGGAGCAGGCCAAACCCCTCGGTGTGGGGGACAGTTAGTAACCAGGGGTCAGTGGAGCAGGCCAAACCCCTCGGTGTGGGGGCCAGTTAGTAACCAGGGGCCAGTGGAGCAGGCCAAACCCCTCGGTGTGGGGACCAGTTAGTAACCAGGGGCCAGTGGAGCAGGCCAAACCCCTCGGTGTGGGGACCAGTTAGTAACCAGGGGCCAGTGGAGCAGGCCAAACCCCTCGGTGTGGGGGCCAGTTAGTAACCAGGGGTCGGTGGAGCAGGCCAAACCCCTCGGTGTGGGGGCAGTTAGTAACCAGGGGCCAGTGGAGCAGGCCAAACCCCTCGGTGTGGGGGCAGTTAGTAACCAGGGGCCAGTGGAGCAGGCCAAACCCCTCGGTGTGGGGACCAGTTAGTAACCAGGGGCCAGTGGAGCAGGCCAAACCCCTCGGTGTGGGGACCAGTTAGTAACCAGGGGCCAGTGGAGCAGGCCAAACCCCTCGGTGTGGGGGCCAGTTAGTAACCAGGGGTCGGTGGAGCAGGCCAAACCCCTCGGTGTGGGGGCAGTTAGTAACCAGGGGCCAGTGGAGCAGGCCAAACCCCTCGGTGTGGGGGCAGTTAGTAACCAGGGGCCGGTGGAGCAGGCCAAACCCCTCGGTGTGGGGCCAGTTAGTAACCAGGGGTCGGTGGAGCAGGCCAAACCCCTCGGTGTGGGGGCCAGTTAGTAACCAGGGCCAGTGGAGCAGGCCAAACCCCTCTGTGTGGGGGCAGTTAGTAACCAGGGGCCAGTGGAGCAGGCCAAACCCCTCGGTGTGGGGGCCAGTTAGTAACCAGGGCCAGTGGAGCAGGCCAAACCCCTCGGTGTGGGGGCCAGTTAGTAACCAGGGGTCAGTGGAGCAGGCCAAACCCCTCGGTGTGGGGGCCAGTTAGTGACCAGGGGTCAGTGGAGCAGGCCAAACCCCTCGGTGTGGGGCCAGTTAGTAACCAGGGGTCAGTGGAGCAGGCCAAACCCCTCGGTGTGGGGGCAGTTAGTAACCAGGGGCCAGTGGAGCAGGCCAAACCCCTCGGTGTGGGGGCAGTTAGTAACCAGGGGCCAGTGGAGCAGGCCAAACCCCTCGGTGTGGGGGCAGTTAGTAACCAGGGGCCAGTGGAGCAGGCCAAACCCCTCGGTGTGGGGTCAGTTAGTAACCAGGGGCCAGTGGAGCAGGCCAAACCCCTCGGTGTGGGGGCAGTTAGTAACCAGGGGCCAGTGGAGCAGGCCAAACCCCTCGGTGTGGGGGCAGTTAGTAACCAGGGGCCAGTGGAGCAGGCCAAACCCCTGTGTGGGGGACAGTTAGTAACCAGGGGTCAGTGGAGCAGGCCAAACCCCTCAGTGTGGGGGACAGTTAGTAACCAGGGGCCAGTGGAGCAGGCCAAACCCTTCAGTGTGGGGGACAGTTAGTAACCAGGGGTCAGTGGAGCAGGCCAAACCCCTCGGTGTGGGGACCAGTTAGTAACCAGGGGTCGGTGGAGCAGGCCAAACCCCTCGGTGTGGGGGACAGTTAGTAACCAGGGGTCAGTGGAGCAGGCCAAACCCCTCGGTGTGGGGGCCAGTTAGTAACCAGGGGCCAGTGGAGCAGGCCAAACCCCTCGGTGTGGGGGCCAGTTAGTAACCAGGGGCCAGTGGAGCAGGCCAAACCCCTCGGTGTGGGGGACAGTTAGTAACCAGGGGTCAGTGGAGCAGGCCAAACCCCTCGGTGTGGGGGCCAGTTAGTAACCAGGGGTCTGTGGAGCAGGCCAAACCCCTCTGTGTGGGGGCAGTTAGTAACCAGGGGCCAGTGGAGCAGGCCAAACCCCTCGGTGTGGGGGACAGTTAGTAACCAGGGGTCAGTGGAGCAGGCCAAACCCCTCGGTGTGGGGACCAGTTAGTAACCAGGGGTCGGTGGAGCAGGCCAAACCCCTCGGTGTGGGGGACAGTTAGTAACCAGGGGTCAGTGGAGCAGGCCAAACCCCTCGGTGTGGGGGCCAGTTAGTAACCAGGGGCCAGTGGAGCAGGCCAAACCCCTCTGTGTGGGGGCCAGTTAGTAACCAGGGGCCAGTGGAGCAGGCCAAACCCCTCGGTGTGGGGGACAGTTAGTAACCAGGGGTCAGTGGAGCAGGCCAAACCCCTCGGTGTGGGGGCAGTTAGTAACCAGGGGTCAGTGGAGCAGGCCAAACCCCTCGGTGTGGGGGACAGTTAGTAACCAGGGGTCAGTGGAGCAGGCCAAACCCCTCGGTGTGGGGGCCAGTTAGTAACCAGGGGCCAGTGGAGCAGGCCAAACCCCTCGGTGTGGGGACCAGTTAGTAACCAGGGGCCAGTGGAGCAGGCCAAACCCCTCGGTGTGGGGACCAGTTAGTAACCAGGGGCCAGTGGAGCAGGCCAAACCCCTCGGTGTGGGGGCCAGTTAGTAACCAGGGGTCGGTGGAGCAGGCCAAACCCCTCGGTGTGGGGGCAGTTAGTAACCAGGGGCCAGTGGAGCAGGCCAAACCCCTCGGTGTGGGGGCAGTTAGTAACCAGGGGCCAGTGGAGCAGGCCAAACCCCTCGGTGTGGGGCCAGTTAGTAACCAGGGGTCGGTGGAGCAGGCCAAACCCCTCGGTGTGGGGACAGTTAGTAACCAGGGGTCAGTGGAGCAGGCCAAACCCCTCGGTGTGGGGGCAGTTAGTAACCAGGGGCCAGTGGAGCAGGCCAAACCCCTCGGTGTGGGGGCAGTTAGTAACCAGGGGCCAGTGGAGCAGGCCAAACCCCTCGGTGTGGGGGCCAGTTAGTAACCAGGGGTCAGTGGAGCAGGCCAAACCCCTCGGTGTGGGGGCCAGTTAGTAACCAGGGCCAGTGGAGCAGGCCAAACCCCTCTGTGTGGGGGCAGTTAGTAACCAGGGGCCAGTGGAGCAGGCCAAACCCCTCGGTGTGGGGGCCAGTTAGTAACCAGGGCCAGTGGAGCAGGCCAAACCCCTCGGTGTGGGGGCCAGTTAGTAACCAGGGGTCAGTGGAGCAGGCCAAACCCCTCGGTGTGGGGGCAGTTAGTAACCAGGGGCCAGTGGAGCAGGCCAAACCCCTCGGTGTGGGGGCAGTTAGTAACCAGGGGCCAGTGGAGCAGGCCAAACCCCTCGGTGTGGGGGCAGTTAGTAACCAGGGGCCAGTGGAGCAGGCCAAACCCCTCGGTGTGGGGGCAGTTAGTAACCAGGGGCCAGTGGAGCAGGCCAAACCCCTCAGTGTGGGGGACAGTTAGTAACCAGGGGTCAGTGGAGCAGGCCAAACCCCTCAGTGTGGGGGACAGTTAGTAACCAGGGGCCAGTGGAGCAGGCCAAACCCTTCAGTGTGGGGGACAGTTAGTAACCAGGGGTCAGTGGAGCAGGCCAAACCCCTCGGTGTGGGGACCAGTTAGTAACCAGGGGTCGGTGGAGCAGGCCAAACCCCTCGGTGTGGGGGACAGTTAGTAACCAGGGGTCAGTGGAGCAGGCCAAACCCCTCGGTGTGGGGGCCAGTTAGTAACCAGGGGCCAGTGGAGCAGGCCAAACCCCTCGGTGTGGGGGCCAGTTAGTAACCAGGGGCCAGTGGAGCAGGCCAAACCCCTCGGTGTGGGGGACAGTTAGTAACCAGGGGTCAGTGGAGCAGGCCAAACCCCTCGGTGTGGGGGCCAGTTAGTAACCAGGGGTCTGTGGAGCAGGCCAAACCCCTCGGTGTGGGGGCAGTTAGTAACCAGGGGCCAGTGGAGCAGGCCAAACCCCTCGGTGTGGGGGACAGTTAGTAACCAGGGGTCAGTGGAGCAGGCCAAACCCCTCGGTGTGGGGACCAGTTAGTAACCAGGGGTCGGTGGAGCAGGCCAAACCCCTCGGTGTGGGGGACAGTTAGTAACCAGGGGTCAGTGGAGCAGGCCAAACCCCTCGGTGTGGGGGCCAGTTAGTAACCAGGGGCCAGTGGAGCAGGCCAAACCCCTCGGTGTGGGGGCCAGTTAGTAACCAGGGGCCAGTGGAGCAGGCCAAACCCCTCGGTGTGGGGGACAGTTAGTAACCAGGGGTCAGTGGAGCAGGCCAAACCCCTCGGTGTGGGGGCAGTTAGTAACCAGGGGCCAGTGGAGCAGGCCAAACCCCTCGGTGTGGGGGCCAGTTAGTAACCAGGAGTCAGTGGAGCAGGCCAAACCCCTCGGTGTGGGGGCCAGTTAGTAACCAGGGGTCAGTGGAGCAGGCCAAACCCCTCGGTGTGGGGGCCAGTTAGTGACCAGGGGTCGGTGGAGCAGACCAAACCCCTCGGTGTGGGGGACAGTTAGTAACCAGGGGTCAGTGGAGCAGGCCAAACCCCTCGGTGTGGGGGACAGTTAGTAACCAGGGGTCAGTGGAGCAGGCCAAACCCCTCGGTGTGGGGGCAGTTAGTAACCAGGGGCCAGTGGAGCAGGCCAAACCCCTCGGTGTGGGGGCCAGTTAGTAACCAGGAGTCAGTGGAGCAGGCCAAACCCCTCGGTGTGGGGGCCAGTTAGTAACCAGGGGTCAGTGGAGCAGGCCAAACCCCTCGGTGTGGGGGCCAGTTAGTGACCAGGGGTCAGTGGAGCAGGCCAAACCCCTCGGTGTGGGGCCAGTTAGTAACCAGGGGTCAGTGGAGCAGGCCAAACCCCTCGGTGTGGGGGCCAGTTAGTAATCAGGGGTCAGTGGAGCAGGCCAAACCACTCGGTGTGGGGGCAGTTAGTAACCAGGGGTCAGTGGAGCAGGCCAAACCCCTCGGTGTGGGGGCCAGTTAGTAACCAGGGGCCAGTGGAGCAGGCCAAACCCCTCGGTGTGGGGGCCAGTTAGTAACCAGGGGCCAGTGGAGCAGGCCAAACCCCTCGGTGTGGGGACCAGTTAGTAACCAGGGGCCAGTGGAGCAGGCCAAACCCCTCGGTGTGGGGACCAGTTAGTAACCAGGGGCCAGTGGAGCAGGCCAAACCCCTCGGTGTGGGGGCCAGTTAGTAACCAGGGGTCGGTGGAGCAGGCCAAACCCCTCGGTGTGGGGGCAGTTAGTAACCAGGGGCCAGTGGAGCAGGCCAAACCCCTCGGTGTGGGGGCAGTTAGTAACCAGGGGCCAGTGGAGCAGGCCAAACCCCTCGGTGTGGGGCCAGTTAGTAACCAGGGGTCGGTGGAGCAGGCCAAACCCCTCGGTGTGGGGACAGTTAGTAACCAGGGGTCAGTGGAGCAGGCCAAACCCCTCGGTGTGGGGGCAGTTAGTAACCAGGGGCCAGTGGAGCAGGCCAAACCCCTCGGTGTGGGGGCAGTTAGTAACCAGGGGCCAGTGGAGCAGGCCAAACCCCTCGGTGTGGGGGCCAGTTAGTAACCAGGGGTCAGTGGAGCAGGCCAAACCCCTCGGTGTGGGGGCCAGTTAGTAACCAGGGCCAGTGGAGCAGGCCAAACCCCTCTGTGTGGGGGCAGTTAGTAACCAGGGGCCAGTGGAGCAGGCCAAACCCCTCGGTGTGGGGGCCAGTTAGTAACCAGGGCCAGTGGAGCAGGCCAAACCCCTCGGTGTGGGGGCCAGTTAGTAACCAGGGGTCAGTGGAGCAGGCCAAACCCCTCGGTGTGGGGGCCAGTTAGTGACCAGGGGTCAGTGGAGCAGGCCAAACCCCTCGGTGTGGGGCCAGTTAGTAACCAGGGGTCAGTGGAGCAGGCCAAACCCCTCGGTGTGGGGGCAGTTAGTAACCAGGGGCCAGTGGAGCAGGCCAAACCCCTCGGTGTGGGGGCCAGTTAGTAACCAGGAGTCAGTGGAGCAGGCCAAACCCCTCGGTGTGGGGGCCAGTTAGTAACCAGGGGTCAGTGGAGCAGGCCAAACCCCTCGGTGTGGGGGCCAGTTAGTGACCAGGGGTCGGTGGAGCAGACCAAACCCCTCGGTGTGGGGGACAGTTAGTAACCAGGGGTCAGTGGAGCAGGCCAAACCCCTCGGTGTGGGGGACAGTTAGTAACCAGGGGTCAGTGGAGCAGGCCAAACCCCTCGGTGTGGGGGCAGTTAGTAACCAGGGGCCAGTGGAGCAGGCCAAACCCCTCGGTGTGGGGGCCAGTTAGTAACCAGGAGTCAGTGGAGCAGGCCAAACCCCTCGGTGTGGGGGCCAGTTAGTAACCAGGGGTCAGTGGAGCAGGCCAAACCCCTCGGTGTGGGGGCCAGTTAGTGACCAGGGGTCAGTGGAGCAGGCCAAACCCCTCGGTGTGGGGCCAGTTAGTAACCAGGGGTCAGTGGAGCAGGCCAAACCCCTCGGTGTGGGGGCCAGTTAGTAATCAGGGGTCAGTGGAGCAGGCCAAACCACTCGGTGTGGGGGCAGTTAGTAACCAGGGGTCAGTGGAGCAGGCCAAACCCCTCGGTGTGGGGGCCAGTTAGTAACCAGGGGCCAGTGGAGCAGGCCAAACCCCTCGGTGTGGGGGCCAGTTAGTAACCAGGGGCCAGTGGAGCAGGCCAAACCCCTCGGTGTGGGGACCAGTTAGTAACCAGGGGCCAGTGGAGCAGGCCAAACCCCTCGGTGTGGGGACCAGTTAGTAACCAGGGGCCAGTGGAGCAGGCCAAACCCCTCGGTGTGGGGGCCAGTTAGTAACCAGGGGTCGGTGGAGCAGGCCAAACCCCTCGGTGTGGGGGCAGTTAGTAACCAGGGGCCAGTGGAGCAGGCCAAACCCCTCGGTGTGGGGGCAGTTAGTAACCAGGGGCCAGTGGAGCAGGCCAAACCCCTCGGTGTGGGGCCAGTTAGTAACCAGGGGTCGGTGGAGCAGGCCAAACCCCTCGGTGTGGGGACAGTTAGTAACCAGGGGTCAGTGGAGCAGGCCAAACCCCTCGGTGTGGGGGCAGTTAGTAACCAGGGGCCAGTGGAGCAGGCCAAACCCCTCGGTGTGGGGGCAGTTAGTAACCAGGGGCCAGTGGAGCAGGCCAAACCCCTCGGTGTGGGGGCCAGTTAGTAACCAGGGGTCAGTGGAGCAGGCCAAACCCCTCGGTGTGGGGGACAGTTAGTAACCAGGGCCAGTGGAGCAGGCCAAACCCCTCTGTGTGGGGGCAGTTAGTAACCAGGGGCCAGTGGAGCAGGCCAAACCCCTCGGTGTGGGGGCCAGTTAGTAACCAGGGCCAGTGGAGCAGGCCAAACCCCTCGGTGTGGGGGCCAGTTAGTAACCAGGGGTCAGTGGAGCAGGCCAAACCCCTCGGTGTGGGGGCCAGTTAGTGACCAGGGGTCAGTGGAGCAGGCCAAACCCCTCGGTGTGGGGCCAGTTAGTAACCAGGGGTCAGTGGAGCAGGCCAAACCCCTCGGTGTGGGGGCAGTTAGTAACCAGGGGCCAGTGGAGCAGGCCAAACCCCTCGGTGTGGGGGCAGTTAGTAACCAGGGGCCAGTGGAGCAGGCCAAACCCCTCGGTGTGGGGGCAGTTAGTAACCAGGGGCCAGTGGAGCAGGCCAAACCCCTCGGTGTGGGGGCAGTTAGTAACCAAGGGCCAGTGGAGCAGGCCAAACCCCTCAGTGTGGGGGACAGTTAGTAACCAGGGGTCAGTGGAGCAGGCCAAACCCCTCAGTGTGGGGGACAGTTAGTAACCAGGGGCCAGTGGAGCAGGCCAAACCCTTCAGTGTGGGGGACAGTTAGTAACCAGGGGTCAGTGGAGCAGGCCAAACCCCTCGGTGTGGGGACCAGTTAGTAACCAGGGGTCGGTGGAGCAGGCCAAACCCCTCGGTGTGGGGGACAGTTAGTAACCAGGGGTCAGTGGAGCAGGCCAAACCCCTCGGTGTGGGGGCCAGTTAGTAACCAGGGGCCAGTGGAGCAGGCCAAACCCCTCTGTGTGGGGGCCAGTTAGTAACCAGGGGCCAGTGGAGCAGGCCAAACCCCTCGGTGTGGGGGACAGTTAGTAACCAGGGGTCAGTGGAGCAGGCCAAACCCTTCGGTGTGGGGGCCAGTTAGTAACCAGGGGTCTGTGGAGCAGGCCAAACCCCTCGGTGTGGGGGCAGTTAGTAACCAGGGGCCAGTGGAGCAGGCCAAACCCCTCGGTGTGGGGGACAGTTAGTAACCAGGGGTCAGTGGAGCAGGCCAAACCCCTCGGTGTGGGGACCAGTTAGTAACCAGGGGTCGGTGGAGCAGGCCAAACCCCTCGGTGTGGGGGACAGTTAGTAACCAGGGGTCAGTGGAGCAGGCCAAACCCCTCGGTGTGGGGGCCAGTTAGTAACCAGGGGCCAGTGGAGCAGGCCAAACCCCTCGGTGTGGGGGCCAGTTAGTAACCAGGGGCCAGTGGAGCAGGCCAAACCCCTCGGTGTGGGGGACAGTTAGTAACCAGGGGTCAGTGGAGCAGGCCAAACCCCTCGGTGTGGGGGCAGTTAGTAACCAGGGGCCAGTGGAGCAGGCCAAACCCCTCGGTGTGGGGGCCAGTTAGTAACCAGGAGTCAGTGGAGCAGGCCAAACCCCTCGGTGTGGGGGCCAGTTAGTAACCAGGGGTCAGTGGAGCAGGCCAAACCCCTCGGTGTGGGGGCCAGTTAGTGACCAGGGGTCGGTGGAGCAGACCAAACCCCTCGGTGTGGGGGACAGTTAGTAACCAGGGGTCAGTGGAGCAGGCCAAACCCCTCGGTGTGGGGGACAGTTAGTAACCAGGGGTCAGTGGAGCAGGCCAAACCCCTCGGTGTGGGGGCAGTTAGTAACCAGGGGCCAGTGGAGCAGGCCAAACCCCTCGGTGTGGGGGCCAGTTAGTGACCAGGGGTCAGTGGAGCAGGCCAAACCCCTCGGTGTGGGGCCAGTTAGTAACCAGGGGTCAGTGGAGCAGGCCAAACCCCTCGGTGTGGGGGCCAGTTAGTAATCAGGGGTCAGTGGAGCAGGCCAAACCACTCGGTGTGGGGGCAGTTAGTAACCAGGGGTCAGTGGAGCAGGCCAAACCCCTCGGTGTGGGGGCCAGTTAGTAACCAGGGGTCAGTGGAGCAGGCCAAACCCCTCGGTGTGGGGGCCAGTTAGTAACCAGGGGCCAGTGGAGCAGGCCAAACCCCTCGGTGTGGGGCCAGTTAGTAACCAGGGGCCAGTGGAGCAGGCCAAACCCCTCGGTGTGGGGGCCAGTTAGTAACCAGGGGTCAGTGGAGCAGGCCAAACCCCTCGGTGTGGGGGGCAGTTAGTAACCAGGGGTCAGTGGAGCAGGCCAAACCCCTCGGTGTGGGGACCAGTTAGTAACCAGGGGTCAGTGGAGACGACTGGAGGCTCAGCATCGCTGGTTTGGGAAGGTCGTGGAGCCACACAGCCTCGATATTATGGAACGTAAGAATATCACACACATTATTATTACTATTATTATTTATATCAACTTGCAACGTTCCTGTCGTTAACATAAGTATGTTATAAATGTATAAACTTAAGTATATTAAAGTGTTTGTGATTAACGGGTTTGTGAAGTATTAAAATAACATTAAAAATATAATTTGTTTTATACATAAAATCTATACTAAGACTCTACGACATTTGTCAGTGAGAGTGATTTGTCACATATATAATTTAAACATATAATATGTGGAATAGAGATATATGTCAATATACGGTATTTCTGAAAGCTGTGCATTTATGATTTTACTCTATATGAGCATATAAGGATATTTCATATATGAGACATATATTATACATACATAAACATATATAATATATGGGATACATTTATATGTAAAAATATGGAATTGTTCCAATTTCTAATAGGTTTCATGTTTTTACTTTATATATCGCATATATTGATATTTCATATATACACATATATTATATTTCCGTATGGGTAGTGGCTGAAGCGTCTGGATGGGACAATGAACATAAATACTGTGACTTTAGATGTGAGTCTACATGGAAAAGTAAGTAATAAGAAGTACATCATTAAGAAAAAAAGAAAAGTGATATTGCTTTAATTTGAATTTGTTTTAACTCTTAATGTGAACTGTATTATTAACTTACCATTGTGTTATTAAATGTATTGAATCAATACATTGAAAATCTGAATTTTGTCATCTTATTTGTATTAATATATTTTATGAACATAAATGTTTGCACTTCTGTGGTTTTAGGCTCAGGCCTGGTTGAGCAGGACTTTTATTTTGGTCTTAGTGTATGACGTCATAAGGCTGCGCCGCGCTCGTGCATCTGTTGTGATTCGGCTTGAGAAAGGTTTGTGTTTTAAGCGTTTAAAGTGTTTAAAGCGACGCAGAATGAACAATGTATTATTAAATGTAACATTGCATTGCTTTATCTAACATGTATCAGCGCTGTGTGAGTAAAGTAACAGAATAAACTCATGAGTAACAGAAGGAGCGGCTCTTATGAAAGATCATCTCAGTTACAGTTCAGTTTGTCTGCAGACTCCAAAACTTGTTTTTGGATGTGTTAATATAAAGATATGAAGTGTAATAACGCTTACATCAGAAATGACATTACTCGAGATATCAGTTGTTGCCCAAAAGCAGTTTTAAAATGGAAACAATATTTCTCTTTACTTTCAATTGAGAAAAGTTGGTCAGTAAGTAATGTTTTTACTGCCAAATAAACTAAAGGTCATTAATGTTAAAATAATGCACATGTATATTATCCATGTAATGTGTTTCTTGACCAGTTTAAAGAAGACTTCTCTCCACAATGTTATTTTAGTAAAATCAAATATGAAACTCTCATACATTTATTTTGTAATTGTAAATATTCAGAAGACTTCTGGAAGCGGATATCTGTGGTGGTTTTTGAAATATTTTACAAGATAATTAAAATAGGAGAGTCTATGATCCTCTTCATGGACTGTAATACTGGATCTGATATAATTGATAACACATTAATGTTAATTATTCTTCTTGGGAAGTTTCATATTCATAAAGCTAAAGTAATGTCTATCACTCCTGCATTTAAGTTTTTCTGTAAAGATCTTAAAATATTTTATGACTCATTGAACTCTAGAAATAGGAAGTGCATTAAAACATCTCTCATATTGAGAAAAATTATTTGCAAAATGTAATTTTTTACCTTGTACAATGCAAGATCTGTTGTGCGTATTCCCCAACTTCTGTTTGTTTTTTGTTTGATGTTAAATGTCATTGCATAAAATTGAATAAAAATAAATAAATAAATAAAAAATGACGAGAGAACCGAAGCTTTAGACTCTCTGAGTCAATTGAACCAATTGATTCACAACAAATGATTCAGTGATTCAAAGCGTAGTTTCTATTTCTGTCTCGATTTCTACAAAATATTAAATCGCTAAACTGACTAATATATCAAAGGTCTGTATAATTTACATTCTTTTATTAATCTGTAGTGTTAGTTTTGAGTGTTTTTGTCTAATCTGGTCATTTAGGTCCATTAACTATTGCTCTGACTGATGAATAGAGATATCATTTGGGCAGAAATATAATTCATGCCAATACAATATTCTTTAACAGAAATATGACATTTAAATTTAAGACATAGTTTGAGAAATAGTAATATTCAAAAGCTGACCATTAGAATTCAACAACAGACCAACTAATAATATATTATACTCAAATCAAAGTTTTTTCTTTGGTGTGTGATCTGATTATTATTTCAGAGAGAAGTTATGTTTAAAAACGAAACACTGCGTCAGAAGGACTTGCCTGGGAAAATGATTTAATCAAAGAGGCGAAGAAAACTGCATCTAACAAAAGAATAGATACCACTAATTTGTTTAAATAAAAGTTTAGGGAAAATATTCCAACAGAGCAATTATTTTCAATTAAAAAAAGTAAAGTAACCAATCGATTCACTCTTTTTGTTTAAATCTCTTCTCCTTCATCTAAATTAGTTTGAACATTTTTGGGGATCTTAGTCGGTATTGTGTAACAAATAAAACCAAAGAAGTGTCATCAAAATTGTTGACAGAATATATCCTGAGAAAGACACGCAAGATATGAGATGTCTAAGAGTTAAAATGAACTGAAACCTCGTCTTAAATCTGTTTTACTTCATTCAGATGAATATGACTTTTCCAAAAGAAATGTTATTGATTAGTTTTTGTTAGGAAAATGTTATATTCATCAAATGGAGTAATCTGTAAAGTTTTTAAAAATTCAAAAGCCCAAAGAACTGAATCTCTGTTAAAATAATTTAACATGTTTGTGATGTTCATTTATTTTAAATATTTTTTTATTATTATTGTTGTTTCAATGTATATTTTTTCAAAATGTTTAGAGATGAACTGATACTAAATTTCTCAGCCGATATGGATTATTCAGAATGATATCAGCTCAAGCCAATAGTTTGATTTCTCTTATAGAAAATAAACCCCTAAATAATGCTGCAAACTATAGAGAATCCTCTCATTCGACACACAACACTATTAGTTTTAATTAACAACAAAGGTTTTATATTAAACTGCTGTTTATTTCAGATATAATAGGCTAATTACACCCAAATATAAAACTGAAATTAGGGCTGTAATCTCCCAGTCGATTATTAGTCGATACGTTCTGGCTCGACCAAAATTCTGATTGGTCGATTTTTTGCCGCGTTCATTTCATTAGTTTTGCTGCGCCGCATTCATGTCATGACGCAAGTCGCAAGTCTCTCGCTGGTCCTTTGTTTTTCATTCCCCGCTGGCTCAAACGCACGCCCATCAAGATACACATGAGGGGAAGCGTCACAACACCACGCTTCAGTCGTGCCGGAAAAGTGGATCTGTACTGTCAGTTTTGCCGCGTTCATTTCATCAGGTGGAAAGCACTAATTGCTAATGGGGGTGTCTTCAGAACACCCCCTTGTTTTTACTTATTTTGGATTAGCCCAACCCACTGGAGAAGAGAGACAGATTTAAGTACCGGTAGGCTAGTTTGCTGTATATTATTTATTTAATTGTGAGAGGGTTTTTTCTGCTCTTGATCTAGCTTGTTTAATAAATATTCCTTTTTTATTAAAGTGGACGTGCCTTTTGTGTTTAAGAATAAAAGCTTTAAGTTAATAGTCTATTCGTGTCTCAGCCGCGAAGCTGAGCTCCATATGTTTGAGCTGCACAGAGCGGCTGAAATTATAGTGTCTGTCAGTTATTATAATACAATACATATGACAAAAACAATTGTCTAAATTATGTTGCATATTCCTCAAAAGTTCTTGTGATGATATCACTAGTTGACAACATAGTACTATATTTTCAGAAGTCATAGGCTATGATATTGCGCATGTGATGCAACGCTGTCAGAGCCGTCAGACTCACTTAAGAGCAAAATAATCAGGTCAAAAACTATTTATTATATTGCAAATAGCCTACTAGTTTTTTAAGTTTATTTATAATTCATTTAGGCAGACAACCAGGCTACCAAGTACTGCGCACAGTGCGCAGCTAATTCATTTAATGTTTTTTTTCCCTAACGTCATTTTTAGTCGATTTGTTTGTCGAAAATTTCAGGACTTCAGTCGACCAAGATTTTCTTTGGTTGATTACAGCCCTGACTGAAATGTATCCAATGAATACAACTCAATTGCACATATAAGGTATTTTTCATAATTGTGTTCATGACAAATTTATTCAAGCAAACATGTATAATTAGCAGTAAATAAGCTCCTCTCTAGTGTTTCTTTATTGCTAACTAACAAACGGTGAACATCGGATGACTTTCCTGAGGTAACGTTAGGCTAAATACAATGTGAAGTGACCTACAAGCTCTTTTTTATTGTTTTATTGACGTATTTCCACGGTTGAAACAGCGAAACACTGAAACATTTCGGTAAGTTGTAGTGTATTTTTTAACACACCTTTTGATATTCGTGCATATTTTTTGAGATATAACTTGTATTAAAGGGGTCATGAACTGGCTTTTTTTTTACACTGGTCAACTTATTGCGTTCGCGTGGTTTTTACATTCAAAACCATCATAATGAATAAGTAATAGGCTATTTCCTACCCTGGTTTTGAGGCTTTCTCAAGAAACACTGGGTTTTGATGGGCGTGCCGCACTGAAGACTTGGAAGTAAACGCCCACGGCTAGGATTGGATAACAGTTTTGCATATTTAATGAGCTTCGGCTCCCCCGTGAGTACACGTGAGGGATTGTTTTGAAAGCCTGTGATAAACGGCAAACGAAATGATTCGCAAAATATCTTTATCAAACAAACACAATGATTTATCTCTCATTCACCCGCGATTGATTGGAACGTTATTTTCTTTTATTAGTTGGCCAGCCCGATCGGTAAGCGTGATAAGTGTGAACCGTGCATCACACACACACAGCGCCAAGTACATCGCAGACTGCATGATCAAAACTTCCGCGTTTGTATTTTTCCTTCAAATATCAAGTCAAGAGAGTGAAAAGACATCAAGAATGTTATTGTTATTTCACTATTTAGGATAACCTGTATTGGGCTTACGTTTTGGTAGCCCGTCTGTAAAACACACAGCCCCGGGACATTGGGCTTTGCGAGCCCTAACCCATAAGGTTACATGTCCGAGTCTGATCCCGATTCGCAATGAACAAACACCACCACAAATAAAGTATTCTTCAGCCTTTGACAGCGTGCTAATGTTCAGTTAGACACGTACACAAAATCAATAGATATCAAACAATCTGTAACAATGCAATACTGTCACAAATAAAAAACATTTTTACTCGCATAAGTGTGTTTAATCTCATCCTGTCTGCAAATCCAGTCTCTTGTTTACAAACGAATCCAGTGAAATGAAGGAACAAACGCGCAATGTCATCCCCACGTGAGCAGGATATTCATTAAAAATAAAGTTCATCCATACATTCATAATATTGGAATCTGAATTAAGCTTATGCGCTATGTTTAGAAAGTCGATGCGGTTTAGTTCCATGTAGGCCTGTGTCATGTTAGTGGCAAGAGTGGGCGGGGCTACAGAATCAGGCGTTGTTCTTCTTCTGTTGAGGCGGTGCTTCACTACACTCTCGCGCCATAGCCGGGCACATTATGAGATTGATGGTTTTCTGAGCCTGGTGTCAATAAAAGCTTTTCTTTGACTAACAAGGAAGTTTTCAGCTCTGAAACTTACAGGATATTCTTATATTACCAAGACCTTTTATATATCAAAAGCTCAAGGGAAAGTTGATTTCTCAGTTCATCACCCCTTTAAAGTGCTAGAGATGACTTGTGCTCCGCTTGAACTGAGGCGCTACAGCGATCTGTCACGTCACATGTTGGAGCGTCAAAACTGCATTCATTCTTTGAATTTCCTGATAAAATTGACAGAATTGGAAAGATGATGTTGATTCTCTTTAGAAGTAACAAAGCACAGTGCTATTTGCAATTATTGGATGAGAGGCACTACAGATCATGTTTAGTGTAGGGAAAAACCACAGACCTGCAACCCTTGCTTGAGCTACGGGTGATTGACAGGGTCAAACAGAGAAGCTTTTATGTTGCTATTTTTAACTGTCTGCGTTATTGTTGCATTATCTTGCCCTAAATTCAATACGAGACATTTTCTTCACACACAGTATGATTTGCGTTTTACCCGCATCCCTGATCTGTTTTAAACAATCAGCAGATGGCCAATAGTGAAAATAACAGCTTTAATCGGCCGCTACCAATCATTGGCCGATACATCGGTAGTTGAGTTGAATAATAATTTGAATTCTGTAATTTTGAAAAAAACTATCCCTCTGACTGACTCCATTACTAGTGCGATGAACTACTGAAATGATTTAGTGTGGATTTATTTTTCTTTCTGTTCATTATTCTCATCTTAAACAGGACAAACAGACAGAAAAACTCCTGCTGGTGTGACTGAGATCCACATGACACACTGTTATAAAGATGGCGTTCATTAAAGAGGAGATTGAAGACATGAAGATTGAAAATGTATTCAGTTTGAAACATGAAGAAACTGAGGAACAAAGAAAGAAAGAGGAGACTGAAGACATGAAGATTGAAGAAACATTCAGAGTGAAACATGAAGAAACTGAGGAACAAAGAAAGAAAGAGGAGACTGAAGACATGAAGATTGAAGAAACATTCAGAGTGAAAGATGAAGAAACTGAGGAACAAACAGGTTGGTTTCATTCTCAAATCTGAACTCAGTCATTTGATCTTTATTCAAATCTCCAGCTCTACAGAAATGAATTATATTTTTGAAGAATGTCAATAATATTTTCCCTTTAATATTTTACTAAAAATCCCCCAAATACTGAGGTGACCAGATTTCTGAAATGGACATTTCCTATTTGAGTGGTCAAAATCTCATTTGTTATTATATTTTAATTAAAAAACAGGGACAATATATTTTTGAATGGTTGTTGATGTCGTTGTTGTTGTGGGCTCCCTATATTATTATTAACATTAATAATTATTATGATTTAGCTTGATTATTAGGATTTTTGGTCTAGATGTAATAAAATTCAATGTACCCGCAAAAACAAACAATAAAGAATGAAAACAATTAATAGAAGCCTAACCATTGTAAATAACAAGCAGTTCAAAGCAATATTATAACACGACTCAACAAAAACACATTACAAAAATAAAACAACATAAATATAAATAAAACTATTCAACAAGACTCAACAAAAACAAAAATTTCAAATTTACAAAAATAAAACAACATAAATATGATAAATAAAACTATTTAACAAATATTTGAACATTTTATAATTGTATTTAATATTTAAATTTTCACAAGTTTATACTATATAAATTACTTTTTTTTACTTCAAATGTTTTGTTACGTTTGTGCTTGAAAATAACTCCTACTGTCCTTCATTGGGCTAATTAAGGCTTATTTTAAGCAGAAAGTATGTGTATTCTGCACATGTTTTTGTTGCAAGTGTAATTGTTTGGGTTTTTTATAGTTCAGGGGCCCGTTTCAGAAAGGAGGTTAAGTGAAAACTCTGAGTAGGTTAACCCTGAAATAAGGGAAACTCTGGGTTTTCTGTTTCAGAATGGGAGGTATGTCAAACCCGAGAAAGCAGGGTAAGTCAAGCCCATTTCTGAAAGAGAGGTAACTTATACTCAGAGTCAGTTACCAGGGTCACTTACTCTGTGAACCTAACCTGGTCAGGAGCAGGTTTTCTTTGGTAAACCCAGAGTTTCTTTCAGTCTCCTCCCCTTTTTAAAGCACCAGCTGTGTTTAAATAGTTTATTCATTCATTCAGACTGCACAAATGCTTTTTTTACTGAGTATTTTGGTCGTATTTCAAGTACAAAAATCAACAAATTATAAATGTAATCTAAATCTAAAGTTAGCGAAGTTTACTTAAAACAAATTAAATAATCTGCCACTTGACAAAAATACATAGTGAGAAAAGCAATCTTTGCAGTGGAGGTACATTCATTCATTCATTTTCATCATGGGAACCCTGTCAAGCTGACAAAAATGGCATGTCCTTTTATACAGGAAGGATCCTGACGTTCACTTGATTAACCTCTAGAAGTATCCTAATAATTAGAATTTCCTTTAGGATTTCCAGTGGTTGGACGCATTGATGACACTCATATTCCCATCATCACACTTTCTGAAAACGGATTATTGTATGGGATGGAAGGATGCTGCCAGATGGTAGTACAAGATATATGCCATAGCCACCACCACAGCTGTTAAATACATTTATTTACAATTTTATAGTCATCTTTATTTCCTACAAATGCTTTATTCTTTTTCCTGTTGGGTGTTAATATTCTTCCTCCATCTCCTCTTCATCTGTCAGTGGTGCTGGTGTTTGGCTGGCCTGAGTAGAAGTAAACTGTTTAATGTCATTACCCTAATTAATAATTGTAACAGGTGGGATCAGAGAACATTTCATTATGTGAAAAAAGCATAGTCCCTTTTCACATTTCTGGGTTTCTCAGAGCGGAAGTCGTCATAGGGTTAACTTTTATAGCGGTGAATGAAAGAATAAATTAAATATATATTTTTTGTCCCCATTTGCTCAAATAGCAAAAGAAAAACTCCACAATAGTGATTTAACAACTTTCAAAAAGATGGAAAAATTAAAGTGAGATTGATAACGGAAGTGAAAAGAGAGAAAGATGTTAATTTTCACCATCACTCCCATAGACACTGTATTAGAAACACTCTCACAGCAGCGGTAACTTGTTTTTTGTAATTTGATGCAAAAGTAATATAATACAAAATAGTTTTATAAATGTACATACATTAAAAAAAATTAAAACAATACAAAAAACGTTCCAGGATTTACGATATTGATAACCATTAAAACACGTCATCACTGTGAAAAGGGTAGCCTATATGTGGGAAAAGCTGCTGCACATTGGACACTGAATGATATTTAATTAATATGTAAAATGTTTGTAAAGTCATTAAACCAACACCCATGAACATTTTATGCTTAAAGCTTTACCTGATTGAATTATGTTTTTATTTTTTACTTTTAGCTGCTGCCACATTCTTTTTTTGCCGTTTGGATACCATAAAAATTAAACTTAATTAAAATAATTAAGAATTAAACTTACATATTGACCCGGAAGTATGCAAACGTCTTTTTGTTGGGTGCTGTTGCCATGGTGAAACGTAATTTCGGAGCTCCATTGATCGTGGCTGTTCATAGTTGGAGTGCATGAGCTTAACTCAGAGTCAGTTTACTCAGAGTTGATTGAACTACCTCAATTCAGCTGTTCTGAAACCCAAAACTCAGAGTTTCCCATCTCAGAGTAAGTCAACTCAGAGTTCAGGTTTAAACTCAGAGTTGGTTGAACCTCCTTACTGAAACGGGCCCCAGATGTGTGCTAATCACTGTGTTGTGACTCTGTTATAAAGCACATGCAAACAGTATTACTTTAATTTAACATGAACAGTTAGTATGTTACTACCTTGAAAGCGAAAACAATGTTTCTTTTGATATTTGATGATCATGAAGAACATAACCGAGAGCAGAGCGTCATTAAAGGTCCCATGGCATGGCATTTTTGTATTATTTTATAGTGTTTCCTGAGGTGTACTTATATTGTTAGTATGATTTTTACATAAAAAAATGTCATAATTTAGAAATAAAAGGCATTTTTTCTATACTGTTATTACCCCTCTGGCTGAAGGCCCTGTTTCAAGGGGCGTGTCTGCTGTGAGACTTCAGTGAAAATGCCCACTGTTGTGATTGGTTGACATCTTTGCATTTGAAATGAGTGTTAGATTATGTTGCGGAGGGGGCGTGGTTTAGCGAGGCACTGCATGCATGAGAGAGAGAGACTGACTGGGCACTCGTGAACCACGGAGAGCTGGAGGAAGTTTTATTGTTCTGAGTTGTTGAGAGTGCTGTGCTGTTAGCACGAGTTTATTTGTAGCTGAGAGTTCTGAATAAACACGAGTCCCAGTCACGTTGACTCTGTCTTCCACCTTATTCTACCAACTTTGTACCACATGTAATGTACCATTACAGCCGTCGAGATGAATGAATCGTCAAAGTGTTGATTATAGCATTATTTTATGAACGTTATTCCTATCACATGAAAGGCTGCAGTGATGAGCATTGAGTACACAGACAGTCTGTTGATCGCGTGAATGCAGTGATCTCGTCATTGCAATGCATTTTCTCTCACAAAATGCTTTGACCACAACTAACAGCAAACCAACATTGACAGGAATACAGTAAAAGCTTTGTGCAGCATAACAGCGTCATTCATTATAACGACAATTTGGGCAAATGTGCAGATACACTCGTGTTTTAGTCACTTGCTTCATTCTTGCTTGATGCATTACGCTTAGGGCATCAAGACGGCGATCATTAAACGATCTAGAAAGAAAGTCTGAGTGAACTTGAATGATTAGCTACACATAATGAACACTGTTTCTCACTGTTTGAGAATCCATATTGTAAAGTCTGTTTGTAAAGCCTGTGCTGACATAAACTGAATCCATTTTCTCTGAATTCTCTTGGCGGGCAAAGCAGAGGAAGGTGAGGTAACCTTTCCTGGTATGACGTCATAACAGAAAAATTCAAGATCAGCTGGTCTGAGCTGTCATTTTCTCAAAGGCAGAGAAAGACAGCCAGAACTCGGCTTACACCCATCAAAATGTCTAGCCACTTGGGGACCATATACAGGCTAGGGGAACTCATATTCATGTTGAAAAACCTCATAAAATGAAATTGTCATGCCATGGGACCTTTAAGTAGCGGCGCGTGCAAGTAGAGTCAGCGTAGCTCTCAGCGCCATCTGCTGGTGAAAATAACCACTACACGATTGCTTCTATAACCAGCAGCTGCTCATGCCAATAGTATCCAGCTGCAGCCCCGCAGCACACCAGTTTCAGAACACCATCCACAGAACCGGAAGTGAGGGGCGGGGCTTAAACATAGTTTAAACATTAAACATTAGTCATAGTTGCGCTATCCATATATGTAATTTTCTTTTGATAAATATAAGCTGTTTTCACATGGATTTTGATCGGATCGATGTCTACAATATTTAACAACAATACTTTTAAATAAAGTCACTTTTCTGTTCATATAATATGCATGTCATGATGTACAATGATCAACATTTTAAAACATAGCCTATTGATCATGCTTAAATCAATGAATACAAAGACAGTAGTTTATACTTCATGGAAAAAGGCTAAAACTACACACAGTTTTTATTTAAAAATATTAATAAATGTATAACATGTTGTAAAGTGTTTCTTATTTGACTATAGATATATTAGTATTATTTTGTTCACATTCATGTTGTTCCAAATAATACTGACAGAAAATAGCCTATGAGATTTAATGTTAATGGACACAAACACTGTAGTTTATTTTTACTTTAACAATACTAAAACTTTTTATTATTATTTAAAAAATATATTAGGCCTAATACATTTGTAACATGTTATAAAGTGTTTCCCATTTGACTCATTTTCAATCGAAATAATACGATTGAATATAAATAGACAGAGAATGACATTTCTATTTTTCAAATGTCAAATAAAAATAACCATTTAATACAAGGCCTTAAAGTGAAACGTGTTTCTCTGAAAGAAAACAAATAGGACATATATAAAATATTTCTAAAATAAAAGGTTTAAAACGAATTTAAACGGCACATAATAAAAATTAAAAACATGCAAAAAAACTTAAAACACAAAAACTTGTGACGCTTAAGCCCATGGCATTTCTGCAGAAATACTTGAAAAGATGAAAGTGTTTTCATCTCTGAAATCTAAATGTATACGTTTTATTAATTAATAATTATTTAATATTAAGACAAATAATATATTTTGACAAATGCAAAAAAAGCTTTAATGATAAAACGTGAAAGACGTGAACAGATTCAATATTCGTTCACCACCACATGTATCATGACAGAAATATCACACACAACTCAACATATTCTCCTTCATGCTTCTGTTCACATCTTACTGGCTTAAATGCATGTTTCTCTTGCATGAAAAGTAACTTTAAAATCCATATGAAAACAACGTGGGGTAACAATGGGTAGCGCTGCTCACTTCCGGTTCTGTGGATGGTGTTCTGAAACTGGTGTTCTGAAACTGGTGTGCTGCGGGGCTGCAGCTGGATATATCTCGCTCATGCTGCTCTTTTTTTTGCAATATGTCTACGGGTTGTTTTGAACGAGCTGTTAAACGGGGACATTTCTGTGGACAGCTCCAGTCAGGGACAGAACACCAAAAACCGGGACTGTCCCTGGAAAAAGGGGACGCCTGGTCGCCATACTAAATACTTAGTAAATATACTAAATATTTACCTCTAAATTATGCACCATTTACCATCTGCAATATCAAGGTGTAAGCACTAGATGGCCTTACATATAAATATAAATAGTTGCTGCTGAGTGAGAACACAAGATAAAGTACATTACTTGTATTGGGTTTTCCCTTCGGATATATGTAACCAGTCCTACTGACCCACTCCGAGCGAGATTCAAACTGGAGTACATCTGTTACATATATATATCAGTAGTGAGTGGTTTTAACCCGGGTATGCTGAGTGACATGTTAAGTCAAAAATGCACCTGTATGCTGGATGAGTTTAAACAGCCGTTTGCAAAATATGCTGTATTTTTGTAAATCCGCTAGGTGGCACTAATGTCACATAAACTAAGTGCTTTAACTTTAAACAGCGCATCGGCTGAGGACACGCATCTAAATCAGACGACAAATAAGAAACACCATGACAAGTGTCAATTTAAATGTGTCAGAAGTGTTTATATATATATTAGGGAAGTACCGACACCATTTTTTAAGGATTATGAGTACTGATATTTTTTTCTGGTTCTCGGCAATACCTATACATTATTATATATATATATAATTTTTTTTTTTTTTTTTTTTTTTTTTTTGGGTGGATGTGGCAGTTTTCCAAGCACAACACAGTGAGACTAAATGTAGGACAGCTTCTTTATTATTAGAGTTAGGGTTTATATTGCTCAAGTAATTAAAACTCTGTGCCTCTCTGTGCAATCTGGTGGCTGGTGGCCTCTCGTTGATCATCCATTTAGCTGTTCTGAGTGTTTTTTCCCCTCAAAGTAATGTTATACTCTCTGCCCCTCGGTTTTCACTGGTTACCCAGCAGTCTGAAGCCACTCGTCAGCTGACGCAGGTGCAGCAAAACCCTACCTTTTAGGATGCCTAGTTCAGGCACGGCATCACTATGCCACATCAGAGCATTTTGTGTTATCATGTTACTGAGGATGCTAGAGTTTTTCGGCCACCTTATTGACAGTTGCCAGGAGGATCCCATCAGCGTTCCAGTGCAACCGCTAAAAAGCGCACACATAAAGCCTGAGATACTCAGGCCGGTGGGCGATCGTTTTACTATAGAACTGGAGGACCAACACATCAGACCCCTGGGTTTTGACGACTCTGAGCAGGGGATATACTCTACAGTTTTAATGCCGGCCTCCCAGGTTTTCAAGAGTTTTTCCTACGATTGTCAGTTTACGCAATGGTTCTCTCCCAGGACATTTGTTCACTGTTACAGAAGGGAACCATAGACAGAGTTCATACCCTCATTCAGGGAGACTGGTTCTGTTCAATGTATCTTCTTGCTCCCAAGAAGGAAGGTGGTTTCCGACCTGTCGACCTGAAAGATGCATACTTTCACGTCATGATTGAAACACAGAAACTTTCTGTGATGAACAACAGTTTCCTGAATCAATCCTACCAGTTCAAAGTGCTACCAACTGGCTTCCTTGTGCCCCCACGAGACGGCAGGCTGCGCAAGACTCCAGACTGCTTTTGAGATGTGGAGAAGTTGTGCTTTTCCATGACCATGAAAAAAGTGCTGTCCGATTCCAACACAGACCACTACGTTCATAGGAAGGACCCTGAATTCCCACCTAATATCTGCCTCCCTGTCTAAGGAATGTGTGACAAACATTCTCTTTCACCCGGGTGTGTCTTTGCAGTATGAGGTGGTTTACTCCACCTCAGACCACTCCAGTTATGGAACAACGGTTTGTGGCTAGATCCCACCAGACATTGGCATCGACTGATTGTAGTTTCTCACCGTTGCATACGTGCGTTGAGGCGGTGGAGACAGGTAGTTTCTGAAGGGAGGTGTGCCCTGTTGTTCCCTCTTGTCGGGAGTTGGTCACGACAGACGCTTCCCACAGGATGTGGGGCAACATGGAATTGGAGGGGTATTTGGACACTGACCCAGGCCACAGAACATATCAACCGGCTGGAACTGCATGCAGTGTTCTCTCTAAAGTATTTCATGCTGGTCCTGACAGGCCTCCATGTTCTCCATGTGGATATTTTTGCTTCAGAGATGAAAACGCACTGTTGCTTATGGTTCGCAAGGATGGAAGTGTCCAGTCCCTTGGGCCAGGATCTCACGAATGGCCAAAATGCCTATAAATGCGTTTCCACCTATCCCTCTGTTATGGGAGACATTACACAGGATTTCTAAAATGTGACATGCTGACCATCTTCAGCTTTTTTCAACGTTTACTGGACGAGTGTACATTGCTGCGATTTCTGCATATCATGTTCCAGTTGGTGGATCTTCTCTTGGATCTCAGTCTTGTCTGCAGTTTTCTGAAGGGTGCACGCTGTCTGAACCTTGCTCTGAATCCTCACTTTCCTGCGGATTGTGCTTGCATTGGTTGCTGGATGTCTTGAAGTGTTATGTGAACTCTACTGCTCAATTTAGACCGTATACTGCTCAATTTTACATCAGGTGGATGGCATTCCTCATGACCATGTTAGTATGTGTCATGCAGTAGTGATTACACTGCCTCTGGTGGTCAGTAGGACTGAAAACAAATGTTAGTTACGCGTGTAACTGTGGTTCTGTGAATTCTGGATGACCGCCTTAATCACTCGGAATGCGCGAGAAAGGTGTTTGCGAGGCAGATTGTTGAGCCACTGTGGCTTATAACCCCCAGGGCTCAGCAAACGTATCCACGTGTCTTTGTTGGCATATTTTCTCAACCTAGCTGGCTGGCCCTGCCACAGCAGAATTTATATGCACATTGTAGACGTGATAGAAGCGAGTGAACCTGCATTCTATTAAAAGCTGAGGTGAAATCAATAAAAAGTTCCCTTACGTAAGAGTCCTGAACATGCTTTACAATAAAATCAATTAAAGTTACTGTGTGCTTATTAAGTAATCTCCGACTTTTGTGACGGCACTTCAGCGTTCATATATGGCGGTGCGAATGCAACCAGGAATCCCTCCAAGAACTGAGTTTGCCACCCCTGGTGTATATGATCCAGTATACATGTTATTAATGTTTTGTGTGTCAAAATGTTTTATTGTCTGTTGCTTTGTGGCATTAAACTGGGATTAACTTTTAACTTGTATGTATTTTTTCGCCTTAGACCTGATGCCGTTGAAAGAGGAGAGTCAAGATCTGAATGAAATGGAAGAGAAAGATCAGGACAAGACACATCATGATTTCATAACTGATGTAAAATCTTTGAGTGTCTCGCAGACTGAAAAAACTACTTCAGGAAAAAGGGTTCAAAAGACAGGGACTGTCGGTAATTTCACCTGCCATCTGTGTGGACGAAGTTTCAAAAAGCATGGATACCGTGAAGTCCACATAAGAGTTCACACTAGAAGGAAGCTTTACCCCTGCCAACAGTGTGGAGTGACTTTCAATCAACAAGAAAACCTTAAAAAACACATGAGAATTCACACTCAAGAAAGACTTTTCACCTGCCAACTGTGTGGAATGAGTTTCAGGCAAAAAGGAAATCTTAAAAACCATATGAGAACTCACACTGGAGAGAAGCCTTACACCTGCCAACAGTGTGGAGTAACTTTCAATCAAAAAGGAAACCTTATAATCCATATGAGAATTCACACTGGAGAGAAGCCTTACACCTGCCAACAGTGTGGAGTAACTTTCAATCAAAAAGGAAACCTTATAATCCATATGAGAATTCACACTGGAGAGAAGCCTTACTCCTGCCAACAGTGTGAAATGAGTTTCAGGCAAAAAGAACATCTTAATTACCACATGAAAACTCACACTGGAGAGAAGCCTTACACCTGCCAACAGTGTGGAACAACTTTCACTCAGAAAGGAACCCTTAAAAAACACATGAATATTCACAATGGAAATAACCGTTTCACCTGTCCTCACTGTGGAGACAGTTTCAGTCAAGATGGAAACCTTAAAGTCCACATGAGAATTCATTCTGGGGAGAAGTAGAATAAAGGAAACATTTGTACTTTCCAAAAGTATTTATATGTAAAACTGATTTGAAGCTGTACGTACGCCCATTAGTGTTTATGCAAACACAAATATGTCAGACTGACTTTGTGTACTAATAAGCTCATGAGATCATGATAGATGCCTAACTTGTAACAGGAAGATCTTTAAGTGATATGAAACTTGTTTATGTGTGATGAATAGTTTAGACTAGAGGTCGACCAGTTCATCGGTTTTGCCGATTAATCGGCACCGATAGTTGATTGGTGGAACAATCGGTTATCAGCAAAAATCCTCACCGATAGTTTTCCCGTGTTGCGTCCATTGCTGGAGCGGCGGAGAAGGGTGCGCTGTCATTAGGAGCTCTGACAAGGGTCTGTTGGCATGATATAGCAGGAGAGCGGCCTAGAGGCGGAAAAAACCTCACGTGTGTTGTTTACATTACCACGTGAGACTGCGCGCTGAACGGAGAGCATGAACACTTCAGATGTTTAAAACACCAGCGAAACGGTATGAATACAGAGCACAACAGTACTTGTTGCCAAATCATTATAAAGTAATTAATTTCTTGACTAGATGCTGCATTAACAGGTAAATAACAGCAGTGTGTATGTTTGTCGACGAGGCTGAGAGGACGCTAATAGCAGTACCTCAAGCATTTAAAACAATGTGATAAAAACACACGCAAGTCCGACCCAAATGTTGCACATATAAAATTAGTGATGTGAGAAAGCAAACTGTATCGTCATGCTGCAGACAGAAACATAAACAAAGCAGAGCATTAGTTTTTTCAGTAGATAATCTCCTTCTAAAAAAGCAGACTGTTTGGATTTGTATGAAATGGTAATATTATAAGATTCCATTTGTAACATTAACTAAGGTTAATAAATGCTGTGGAAGTATTGTTCATCGTTAGTATGTTAATTTCAACATTTAATTGTTTGAATTTTTTAACTGTTAACCTTGGTTAATGCACTATGAACTAACATGAATGATCAAGGTACAATTGTATTGCTCATATTAAAGGTGAACTATGTAAGATTTTTGCAGTAAAATATCCAAAAACCACTAGGCCAGTGTTATATATTTTGCTCAGTTGAGTACTGAGAATATCCCAAATGTTTCCAACTATTTATAAATAGTGAGAAATCGCTATTTTAACCGAGGAACCGGGCGTTTGAGCTATGCGTTTGAGGGAGTCGCCTGTCGATTGCGTCATATCTGCGTTACCCTCGGTTTCTGGTTTTATTTAGCAGAAACGTTGTACTTTCACTGCAGTGTAAACATAGCAGCCGCCGAGTGAACGTCATAACTTCCTTTTCAACACACTCAGATATATCTAATACGATAAACAGAGTTGCGTTACCTCATACTCATGACTGGAAAAGTGGCGCCGGCGACCGTGTTATAATAAAAGTCGACCTATGCGATAATAACAGTCCCGCTCTTTAATCGCTCCTGTGGCCTTGCGCAGCTCCACAACACTCGGTCCTGCTCTGCTTCATACTACAGTAATGTTAATAATCGCATCCATGAACATGATTTCTGCCCGAGTCCTATCCTGACTGTTTTCCACCGGCTGTGAGCTGAAGACCACATGTCCCGAGATTCTGCGCTCAAACGTGGCGTCATCAAACTACACCTTTGTTTTGAACAGGCGACCTCTAGTGGACGGAAAAGTTACATAGTGTAGCTTTAATACATGCTGTAAAAATGTATGCACAATGCCTATAGTTAATGTAAGCTAATACATCCCTGCATAGGGACTTGCATAGTGTTACCTATGAAATGTACATGCATGTTTCTAGATTATTAGTAAAGAAACAAATTTGACCTGTAATATTTTAATGTTTAAATTATTTTCTGAAGAATTTGTTCTGTTAGAACTTCTCATTTTAATAGTCATATTTATATGTTTTTTAATTTAGCGCATTTTCAAAGTTCAGCACTGTTTTAATTATGTTTTTTTTTATCCAGTATCCATTTTAAAAACTATCGGTCGATTAATCGGTTAATCCAACCTAGTTATCGGTATCGGTAAAATCCACTATCGGTCGACCTCTAGTTTAGACTTTAGATTAGGGGATGCAGAAAGCACTGTATAATGATTTATTCATGTGTTACACATCATGTATAACAGGTGTTGAACACTTTAGCTTGTGCTGCAATGTAAGTGCTGACTGGTGAGGGTACAGACATCTGTCTTTTCTGACACATGGATTCTTTAAAGGGTTAGTTCACCCAAAAATGAAAATTCTGTCATTAATTACTCACCCTCATGTCGTTCGACACTCGTAAGACCTCCGTTCATCTTCGGAACACAAATGAAGATATTTTTGTTGAAAGCTGGTGGCTGAGAAAGGCTTCAGATAGGCCTCCATTGGCATTCAGTACACTTATACTCCCAAGACCCATAAAAGGCACTTAGACCGTCGTTACAAAGTCCATCTCACCACAGTGGCTCTACAATAATTTTACGATGCAACGGCAATAGTTTTTGTGCGCAAAAAAAATCAAAATAACAACTTTATCCAACTTGTTCTTGTCTTCCGTGTATGTCTCCACGACGCATGTGCGAGAATATGACGTAGCGCCAGCATTTGGGAATCCATGAAATGCACACTTTAACTCCATTTTGAGCACTACGCCGAGACCTAAAGCACAATCAATGTAGAATTCAACAGCTTAGACACGCGCGTCTTCCTCTGCTTGTAAACAAATCGCTTCTGGGTCATGTGTCCGAACGCCGGATCTGTGTCATATTCTCGCGCATGCGTCGTGGAGGCACACACGGAAGACAAGAACAAGTTGGATAAAGGTGTTATTTTGATTTTTTTTTGCTCAGAAAAACTATTGTCGTCGCATCGTAAAATTATTGTAGAGTCACTGTGGTGAGATGGACTTTGTAACGACGTTTTAAGTGCCTTTTATGGGTCTTGGGAGTGTAAATGTACTGAATGCCAATGGAGGCCTATCTGAAGCCTTTCTCAGCCATCAGCTTTCAACAAAAATATCTTCATTTGTGTTCCGAATATGAACGGAGGTCTTACGGGTGTCCAACGACATGAGGGTGAGTAATTAATGACAGAATTTTCATTTTTGGGTGAACTAACCCTTTAACCTCTGTGCACCTGATGTGGAAGGTAAAAACTGTTCACATTATCACTAGATCCCACACTGAACCCAAGTCTGTGCTGATGAGTGAAAGGATTTACATTAAAGGTCTCATAGAATGCATTGATACAATATTTTAAAATGTTCTCTGATGTCTACATAGAAGGGATGTGGCTTTGATAAGGGCAAATACTCCAGATACAGTTTTACATGTTAGAGAGAGAGAGAGAACGTGCACATGGTTACCAGATTGCACATTTTAAGTAAAACACCGGATATAATACGTGTTCTTTTAAAAGAAAAGCCCTGATTGGGTATTTAAATGACTGAAATCTGGCAACCGCAAGCATGAACGCTTAAAAGCTCCATCTTCCAACTACATATCCTGTTATAGATAAACATCAGCCATGCCTGTTGACAGTTCTGTTCTGTGGGAAGGCTATGAAAAGTGCTCACATCCCCTGCGCAGCCTGGAACATAACATTTATATCCATGATCTGCCATTTTCCTCATCTTCACAATACCTGCAGAACTTCTGTTGATTTGGTGCAGGTCCGTGTTAAAACTGCCTGGCCTTGAACATGGGCTGGCTATATGCAAATTTGGGGAGGCGTAGATATTAATGATCCCGACTGTTACGTACAGTCTGTGTTATGTTGGGATTCGCCCGTTTTTCAGTGGTCTTTTTCAAGCACAAGATTTACAAATGAAGGGGGAAACAATGGTGTTTGAGGCTCATGGTATGTTAGTTCCATGTACAGAGCTCTTATAATTCAACTATGCCAAGATAAATACTAGGGGTGTAACGATTCATCTACTACATCGATGTATCGATTTATATTCCTATGATCTAACTACATCGATCTGTGCTCGGCAAGTTGGCCTTCTGGACGACATATATCGATCTAACATCGTTTTAAAAGGTAATCAATCGATTGTATCGATAATAGGAAATATCTAGGGATGCACCGAAATGAAAATTCTTGGCCGAAACCGAAAACCGAAAAAGAGGAAACCAAGGCCGAAAACCAAAAACCGAAACACCGAAATAAATTATGCCAATTATTAGTACCATTGCATTTATGGTTATGACTGTTTACTAACTTTACTAAAATCAAGGCATTGTAATTGCATAAATTAATATTAAAGTTTCAAAGAATAAATCAATTACAAATTATGCCAATATTTATTTAGCACATTGCAACAATGCACAGTATAAAATAAAATTAAAACTAAAATGTTTAACTTGACCCCACTCATTTGTGCATTAAATAATAATGTACAGGCCTACAGAAAGATTTTAAAATTAAATGTTCTCTCATAAAAACAAAGTACATTTAGGTCTAGTGCATTTTAAATTTTTCTCTGTAGGACTACTACAAGAAAGTGCATTCAGAACAAGTGCAACTGCTTAAAGATACAACTATTTTCTCTGTAGGCCTTCAACATAATAGTGTATCAAAGCAAAGACTGCCATAGCCCATATGTTAACTGTAGAATAGGGGTGTAACGGTACACAAAACTGACGGTTCGGTACAGCAGTTTTACAAAATTACTTTTTATTTATTTTTATTGGTTTACTGGGGAAAAAAAAGTATCTGTTCTTAAATGAATTAAATTATAACTAAAAGTTTATTGAAGATATTGCTGTAAACTATATAGGGAGCCCTTACTTGCACATTAATATTAAAGGTTAACAACAGAGCCCAAACTATTAGCCTAAATTCAGTTGCTATTTATTTTTAGGTCTAATAATCAACACTCAAATAACATAGTACGCAAACATGCAAACTTCACATAAGGCAGTTTTTGCAATAACTAATAATCTAATAATAAAATTGTTTTTTCTCCAATTCGTTGTTGAAATATAATCATTTATACACAGTGTCTGTCATTTTCATGACAGGTTTATTCAAACATACATGAAATATTCAAGATATCATTAACAGGTTAAGTAGAATATAATGAATATAACGGCTAATATAGGTCATATATTTAGTGAAAGAGTTGATTTAAGTTACTCTAGTGAATAAAATTCTGTGGACACTGAATGACTGCCTGAGGTAAATGTGATGCTAAAGTTGCATGACATTGTTTAGGCTAGTTTACAAGCAGTTATATTGACGTCTTTTCGCTGTTGAAACACTGATTGAGCGATTACACCACATATGATACGTGACAGTAAGTGTTAATGTATCCTCAACATACCTTAGATGTTCATTCATGTTTATTTTTAAGGAAGAGATGATCGATCGCGCTCACAGATGATCGCGTTCACGCGCGCGCGCGCCGCGGCTTGAACTGTGATGTGATCAGTGATGCCACATTAAAGAGCGTCAAAACGGCATTTATCGTTTGAATTTCGTGATACATGTTGATCGATGTTTGTGTGGGAACTCACAGTGAAGTCTGTTCCTCTTCTCATCGAGAACATGAGCTCTGGCTGTCAGTGCTTGTACATGGAGCTGACGTGGGTGTTTCTCAAATATACTGCTTCAGACAAGCACGTGCAGGTCGCGGTTTCTGTTTGCGTCATCACAACATTTCGGCCGTGTTGTTTCGGTGATAAAAGTATTTCGGCCGAAAACCGAAAATGCACTTTTAGGCCATTTTCGGCCGAAAATTTTCGGTGGCCGAATATTCGGTGCATCCCTAGAAATATCGCATTGGATTTAAGCACGTCAGACTTTATATGGAAGTTTTTTCTTAGCACTTTTAATGATAAAGGCGTTAAACGTTACTCGATTCAGTCTGCCTATCTGTGACATCATCGCCTCGCACCAGCAGCAGTGCTAAGAAAACAAAACATAGCATGGCGGATGGCAGAGGAGAAGCCAACCAGCGAGAAATTATCAAGCCACCAGGAGAAAGAGCTAACGTTACCTGTCCTTTCAACCCTTGCTAAATGTTACCTGTGCATTCCTGGCACCAGTGTGCCACAGAGCGAGTTTTTAGTACAGCTGGCGACATAGTGAACGCACAGAGAAGTGTTCTGCGGTCAGATCATGTTGATCAGTTGATATTTTTGACAAAAAAATTCTGTAAATCTGTAGAGTCATTGAAGAGTAGTTGGTTACATTTTATCTTTTGTTAAATATTGTTTGTTTATTAAACTGAGAGTAGTAGCAGGTTCAGCCAGTTTATTCAACCTGAAGAAATGTTGGATGCACTTTATTTTTGATATTAATATTGTATTTTTTATATTATTTTAATGTTGAAACACAACAGTAAAAGTAGCAGGTAAACCTACTATTAATTAAACCTGAAGAGATGTTAGTTGCACTTTATTTTTGATATTAATATTGTAATAGAGTCATTCCACGAAACCAGTAGAATTTGAGTCCCTCTGACCTTTTTAAGTGTATTTTATCTATTGGGTCACCAAAATCTATTTTTAAAAGCTTTTTGTATAAATTGAAATGTCTCCTTTAATAAAGTTTAAAAAACATGACATCAATTTTATCTTTATATTAGAAATTATCTTGTTTTTTCAGTTGACACCACCTATTTTGTCACGTCCCTCATGGCCTTCTATGAAAGTGTACTTGGGATATGAATAATAAAATTAGAAAAAAGTCCATACATTTTGCCATAACCATAAATATCTATCTTAGCTTTTTAGCTGGTAATGTTTTTTTTCTAAGCAAATATATTATTATTCATTAAAATCACATTATTTAGTTCCGTACCTCAGTAACCCCTCAACCCCGTTACACACATCATTCTCCCCCCATAAAAATAATGAATTGATCCTTACGTGACATCAACAACTGGAAGTGACATCATATAAGTCTTCTGAACAACATTGTGTGCAGACACAGGTAAATTACCACCTTCTCTTATAATTATAACTTATTTATATTGTGATATTGTGGTTGTCAAGCTTAACGACTCAACCCCGTTACATCAAATAAAGATAGAAAACTATTACTTGTGAAAATGAACTTTGTTATTTTAACAATATACATGATTTCTTAATATCATGCATGCCAAGTGCTCTCCTGTTACTCACTACATGTAGAGCAGTGGCCATTTTGAGCAAAAAATCACAACCCCGTCACACTCAACCCCGTTACTTCTTCGATCATAACGGGGTTGTGAGATTGGGATGGGGTTGTGTTTAACACTTTGGTTCTGAAGTTATCCAGTAATTTAAATTAATTATTATATTTGATCAAAAGTCTTTTACCACAGGCATATGTTGAGTGTAGTAATGTCAATGTTAAAGCTGTGTGTGTGTGTGTGTGTGTGTGTGTGTGTGTGTGTGTGTGTGTGTGTGTGTGTGTGTGTGTGTGTGTGTGTGTGTGTGTGTGTGTGTGTGTGTGTGTGTGTGTGTGTGTGTGTGTGTGTGTGTGTGTGTGTGTGTGTGTGTGTGCATAATGTGTGTTCTGCCTAGATTTTCACATCTCAATGTTAAGTATTGCTCTGAAAGAATGTTTGATTTAATGATTTAAACATCTACAGACATCTATGAGTCTGAGATGGCACCGACAACAGCAGCAGAAAGGCAGAGGCAGTATCGTGCAAGCCTAAATGCTGATCCTGAAAAAAGGGAGAAATACCTGAAGAATGAGCGCCAGAGATGGAGAAAAAAATGTAGAGACAGGGAAAAAGAAAGGAATCAATGAGATGAGTGAAAGACAACAGTGGTTGAAGCGTAGAAAGTGGAGAGAAGCTTACAAAAGAAGCAAGGAGAGGAGAGAAGCACTGAAGAACTTAAAGGGTTCGTTCACCCGAAAATGAAAATTCTGTCATTAATTACTTACCCTCATGTCGTTGGACACCCGTCAGACCTCCGTTCATCTTCAGACACAAATGAAGATATTTTAGTGTAAATCTGATGGCTCTGAAAGTCCTCCATTGACACAATGCACTTTACACTCTCAAGACCCTTAAAAGGCACTAAAGACGTCGTTACGAAGTCCATCTCACTACAGTGGTTCTAAAATAACTATGAATCGGCGAGAATAGATTTTGTGCGCAAAAAAACCCTAAATAATGACTTATATAGTGATGACGATTTCAAAACACGGCCTCATGAAGCTTCGAAGCGTTATGAATCAGTGAGTCGTGTTTTGAAATCGTCATCACTATATAAGTCGTTATTTAGGGTTTTTTTGCGCACAAAATCTATTGTCGCCGATTCATAAAGTTATTGTAGAACCACTGTAGTGAGATGGACTTTGTAACGACGTCTTTAGTACCTTTTAAGGGTCTTGAGAGAGTAAAGTGCATTGTGCCAATGGCCTTTCAGAGCGATCAGATTTCAACTAAAATATCTTCATTTGTGTCTGAAGATGAACGGAGGTCTGACGGGTGTCGAACGACATAAGGGGAAGTCATTAATGACAGAATTTTTGGGTGAACTAACCCTTTAACCACTCCTCCACAAAGTCCAGATCATGCCCCAAGACAGTATCCACAGCCAGAATCTTCAAGGTAGAGCAATGAGCGGTTAAGAGTGTTGGTAAATGACTAGGCTGAGTGATAGAAAGTGTTAGAAAATTAAAAGTATAGTTAAAGGTGCAGTGTGTAAATTTTAACGGCATCTAGTGGTGAGGTTGTGAATTGCAACAGCACACTGCTCACCCCTCCCTTTCGAAGCTCATAGAGAAGCTACGGTGGCGACACAGGACAAAGATGCCGTCATCTGAGACAGCAGAGAGTAGCTAGCGCTCTGTAGAGCAGTTTGTCCGTTTAGGGTTACACAGTGCACCTTTAATAAAAGTACTATTAGTTGTTTAGGTTGTATGTTATCGTTTTACTGACTGAAAAACCATCTGATTGATAGCTGCTCGTCGTTTTGACAGCCATCCACCAGATTCCTTTTTTCTGGGCCAGACTTTGAATGCCACAAACACACACACACACACACACACACACACACACACACACACACACACACACACACACACACACACACACACACACACACACACACACACACACACACACACACACACACACACACACACACACACACACACACACACACACACACTATACTATGTTATTGTGTACATTTATTGTTTTCCTGCAGTTGGGTTAATAAAACTCAGTTCAATTGCAATTTATATCTGTTGTCTTTCTTGGTTACATTATGAAATAGTGTTTGTAGAAAATATTTAATTGAATTTGAGTAACTGAGTAACTATTTATATGTCAAGCTGTATTTGTCTCTTCAACTCCGTTACCACATTCAACCCCGTTACCCCAGTCTCAACCCCGTCACACCTACATTTTTTTAATTTTTTTTATTAAGTGTATAAAAAAAGTAAATACATTTTTGTTGAACTCAATCTGAAATGTTCAGAGCAATCATAACAATACTGATTTTAGTTAAAATTCTGAAGTTAAGATGCATCTTTGATCCAAAATGATGAGGTTCTTGTTACAAAAAGGGCCCATTTCAGACTTTAGTACAGCAAAAGTATGACATTTTATGCAACTTTTATATTTAAAATTACTGAATTAGCGTGAGGGACATCTGATTAATAGGAAAATGTTGATTTCATTACAAATACATTTTATAATCGCATTCAGAGAGCTCCCATCGTGTCCATAACGGGGTTGAGGATTAATAGTGCCCATATCTTGAAAAAGTAACCAATAATAAAAGGGATTTGATGCCTGAGATGGGAAAATATATTTTTCTGCAAGTTAAGTATGTCATTTATGTTGTGGGGTGTTCAGAAAAGTAATACATTTTAGTAAAAAATCTAAAAAAGTCCAAATCGTACCGGTTTCGTGGAATGACTCAATATTTTTATGTTGGAAAACAAAAGCAGAAGTAGCAGGTTAACCTACTGTTGAAATGTTGGTTGCACTTACTGTGCTTTTATTGAAAATGTATTGAATATTGAAAATGAGAGCAGAAAAGGTTAACTTCCTGTTAATTCAACCTAAACTGTTGGTTGCACTTTATTCAAATAAAATGTGAATGCATTTTCCATTAATTGTTGTTTACTTGTTTGTTTATATCCATAATTAATTGATACCTGATTCCCTTACAAGAATTTATTTCAGTCACACAATTTTTGACTAAAAAGTTACTGAATCGATTTCAAGTCACTGAATCGTTTCGGATCGTATCGTTCTAAATGAACCAATATCGTCGCTGAATCGTATCAACAACCTCAAATCGTGATACGAATGGAATCGTTAAAACGAATCGTTACACCCCTAATAAATACAGTTTTCCATTCTAGGGCACCTTTAACCAACTTTAATCCCCTGACTACAAGTCATTTATAAATGTTTATCGACTTGAAAACAAATAAATTACTCTTCTTTAAAACACTTGCATGCATGCAGTTGTGTAATTGGGTATTTTTGGGGAGAATCTGTACTTGTGTTTTTATATTTCTGTCAACTTTTACTCTGATACATTTCCCCAAAGCATATCCGTTACTTAAAACAAAATACATTTGAAACACAGACTGCAAAAAAGAATGCAAATAACTGCACGCACAACAGCGGTTGATTTTCCGTTGCTATAGTGGCTAATGTGTGGCTCAACACACACACACAACACACAGAGACTGGTTTCCAAATGGGCCATTTTCACTGTTGCACAGCGGTTTCCTGTCTGCATGAGTGAATTGGGTCTGTAGCTCCATAAAGCTCTATGTTCTATCTTTCCTGCTGTTTATTTTGTTTAATATAATTTAATCATCACAATATATCTGATATTATTTCATGTTGTCTGTCACATTGATCTGATCACTATCGCTAACACAACACGCAAGCATTTCACTAGTCTGTTAACCAGCCATCCATGCTTACAGCCTTTTTTTCTGGCATGCGATCGATAAATGTGGTGAGTTGGATCAGTCAACAAACATGGTGAGACATGTCATCTTCCCCTGTTATGGTCACTTGCACTGCCTGCCATAGCATAGCCAACTCTGTCAGCGGCGAGGGCTTCAAAAGCCCATGCAGTAGAGCAACTGGGTGACTGTGAGATGGCATAGTCACGGGACAAAACATTGTTGAACATCATGGTTCTCCCAACTCAGTGTCGCACCCACTGAGAATCCTGTTAAAAGTGCCCTAGTGACTGGCGATTATATTACACGTAACATAAAAATAGAGACACCAGCCGCCATAGTCAGATGTTTGCCAGCAGCCGAACGCCTAGACAAAGCAAATTTAAAAGTGCTGGCTAATGCTAATTGTAAATTATTATTATTCACATCGGCAATAATGATGTTTGGAGATCACTAAAATTAACATTTAAAGAAGTGTGTAAATTAGCAAGTATGTCAGACTCTTAAATTTGCTCTGGCCTGCTTCCTGTTCGCCGGAGTGATGAAATACTTATCAGACTCTCCTCACTCAATGGCTGGTTGTTGAAAGGGTGTCCGCAGAATAACAGGGTTCATAGACAATTGGAAAAGCAGTTTTTGGGGCAGACCTGACCTGTTAAAAAGAGATGGTATTCATCCCTCCTGGGATGGTGCCGCTCTTCTATCTAGTAATCTGGCACATAGTCTTAGAGTTGAACCTTGACTAACTGGGGTCCAGGTCAGGAAGCAGACGGACTGGCTTAACTGACCGTCTGCTAGCTGTCTCACAGAAGTCAGATAAATCCCAACACATAGAGCCTCTTTCTCCTAGATATCATCACATAGAGACTGTAGCTAAGTTTCCATCCACTTTTTCCACTGTTTTGTTATCAACAAAGTGAATATGCGTTAAAAAAGTGCGCACTTTGCTGTCTCCAGCCTGTTTCCGGCCATTTGGCATTTTACCGATAAAATGGTGTGTGTCATGACACCATCCCTAAAAAAATGCATTGTTGCATACATTTTGCGTTAATCGCAAATTATATTGTATCTTCACGCCCCAAATATTTATAAAATGCAGAGTAATGAGAACATTGCAATTCGGCTCAAAAAAAAGTTTACTGCTTACTATTTTCATGAATAATAGGCCTATTGTTAAATTAGGAAATATTGATTTTGTAAATATTAATCTCTCCATGCAAAATTCACAGGTCCGTACTCTGTGAAAGAGAAACTTAGTGAAACAAACTATGTTAAAGAGATTTGTTTGTGACTAAGCCTGATTCCCAATGTAACCTTGTCACTAAACCCTTGCCGGTTGCTGTAGCAGTGCAAGTTGCCGATCAAGATGGTAAAAGACTACAAAACTCTGCTGTCATGGAAGATCTACCTTTCTCTCATCTAGAACCTGGGCAGATTATGCATTTAATGCATAATTATTCACCCGTGCCAGGGAGAATCACGGTTCTTGAGCATGACATCAATGTAGGTTCAGATCAAACAGCTCTCCTACAGAATTAACCCAACAAAGATTCAGATAATGAAAGCCAAAGTCAAGTACATGTTACAGCACGGTCTGGCTCATAGTCGGAGCCCGTGGAGCTCACCGTGTTTACTAGTTCCAAAGGCAGACGGTACCTACCGATTTTGTACTGCCTTTCGAAAGGTGAACGCAGTGACTATTAATTGAAACATTGTGGCACAGCTTGTCTGACAGAACTGCATTATGATGTAACTGACTTTATGATGAAGCCCATGGGTTTGTACACAGGGCAGGACATTTGTCCTGTATGCAAAATTGTAGTATCCATAAAAAAGATCGGTACAGTAAAATGTTCGGTCATATAGCAATAATCTTTAACGTTAGCCTTGAACATGCAGTCAAGACGTGGTTTGACTTGCCAGAGAACGCATGTATTCAGATCATTCAAACCAATAAAAGTTATTTGTTCTGGTTCTAGAGTTCAATAACATCAAATCACTGCAAATTTTTTCTTTTAGAGACAGATGCAGCTTAACGCTAAAGGCCCTTTCACACCGGACGCATAGCAATAAAGCAAATATTTTGACAGTGGCACTGCATCTGACGAGACAAACCACAACCTTCAGGGAACCAATAGATCCAGAGCAGCGTCTGGCAGTCTGCTTAAGGTGAGCTGTCCTCTTAAAATCAACTCACTGATTGTCATGTTCAAGTAGGGGTGTAATGATACACTCGTGTCACGATTCGTTATAAATCGCAATACCAAACTCACGATACGATATGTATCCCGATATTTTAAGCGAAAATAAAGAAGAGGGATTTTTACTTTATTATTATAATAATATTATGATTATCAGGACCCACAAATATTCCCCCATTGCATTATTATACATTATATTCAACATTATATATAGTCGTTTAATGTAATAATGTCACTGAAACTCCGTAAACTTTATTTTTTTCCCTCACGCTTTCAATGCCAGCAGCATCTCTCCCAGTGCTCGCTATGTCCTGCCTCTCCTGCTATTGATGCACTATACATATAAGAATGAACCATCTAAAATGCTTTGAATAATCATACTATTCAAACTAAATGTGATCTGATGATTTAAATGATGTTTGCGCTTTCACTAAGGAGGCTATGCGCGTCGTGGTAAATCTGTTCATCATAAACCATCGTTCATGTCTCTTCAGAAGACTTGGATTTGGATTAGACACTCGATTAGTTTTTTTACGATGCCTTTATGACATTTATTGGATCTTTCAAGTTTGAGAGGAATTACTTTAAATGGAGGGACAGAAATCCCTCCGGTTTCATAAAGAATATCTTAATTTGTATTTGGAAGTTAAACGAAAAACGACATGATGGTGAGAACATGATGACAGAGTTTACATTCGTGGTAGCCTACTTTGTAAATTTGTGTTTGGGTGAATTATACCTAATAAATAGGCCGACTACAGCAAGTTGAGCCTTGGATAAAACAACTCTATATCGCAAATCATATCGTTTCCATCAATGATACATATCGTCACATTTTTATATTGCGATATATCGTTTAACGATATATATCATTACACCCCTAGTATCCGGTTATAGATAAACATCAACCATGCCTGTTGACACTTGTTTCTTCACAATACCTGCAGAACTTCCGATGATTCGGCTGTGCAGTTCCGCCTGGCCTTGAACATGGGCTGGTTATATGCTAATGTGGGGGGTGTACATATTAATGATCCCGACTGTTGCGTAACAGTCTGTGTTATGTTGAGATTCGCCTGTTTTTCCGTGGTGTTTTTCACAAACGAGGTTTACATATGAAGGAGGAAGCAATGGTGTTTGAGACTCACAGTATGTGATTTCCATGTACTGAACTCTTGTTATTCAACTATGCCAAGGTTTCAATCTAGGGCTCCTTTAAAATAAGAATTTTAGGAGTTAATTGAAGTAGTTTTTTTTTTCCTTAACCAGTTCCTATAACTTTAACAGACCTCCAGTTCAGTTTTTTTCTTTCCTTTCATTATGACAGATTTCCATTTTAGTTCCTTAAAAATAATATCTTTGAATGTCAGGGGTATTCGTGATAGCACCAAAAGGAAATCAATCTTTTTATTTAGTAGACGAACATTTTTTTTTTTACTAGAGACTCATTCTGTAGGCAATGATGTGAAGTTTTGTAAAGCACAGTGGGGTGATATATGTTACTTCTGTCATGCCTCTCAACAATCAGCAGGTGTCGCCATTCTACTCAATAATTTTAAAGGAGATATAATTGAATCAGTGACTTTAAATGAGGGTAGATGGATAATCTTGGTTTTCAAATTAGACAATTCCTTCTTTATAGTTTGCAATTTATATAACTATAACTATACAGCTCTAGCAAAAATAATGTTTTTACAACTTTGTATGAAACTTGAAGCCTTTAAAAACAAATATAAGGATGCACACTTGATTATTGTAGGCGATTATAATGATGCTCCAGATGATCTTGTAGATAGAAAACCTACAAGATTAATCTCACATTCAAGATTCAAAAGTACTGCATATATTTGTGAACAACTGGCAATTATAGACGTTTGGCGTTTTTTTAAACCCTGACATTAACAAATTTACCCGGAGCAATGTTGCGGTCTAGAATTGATCTATGGCTTATATCTCCCTCTTGTCTGCAATTTGTGTCAGAATCATCACAGCTATGCCCCATTTTCTGATCAGAAATTAATTTCAATCCATTTAGCAGGAACAAAATGTAGCATACACATATTAAAAAAAGGAAATAGATAATATGTATATTGAAATGGCTAAAGGGGCATTTGTAAGGTCTCAGGTCGAGGATCCAAACGCAGCTTTATTGAAAGGCTAATCCACAATCATAGTCAAGAGCTCAGGCAAGGTCAAAACACAGGCAGGCAGTCCAAACTAACAAACACAACAAGGCAGAGAACACTAGGGATGGCTGATGTGAAACTAACTTTTCTGCGTTTTGTGGAGATCCCGAAGCGCAGATGTTTCGAAACACTGCTCCGAACACGATTCAAAACACCCATGTCACGTGACTATGGCTAAATGAACCTAATTCCCCACAGTAAATTAGGTTTACTATAAACCTAATTCCCCACAGTTTAAAAATGAAGTAAATCCATCTTCACCTCGTGGGTTTTTGTGAGAGGAGAGATATTTTGTGATAGCAGTCATTTTCCCTCATTTGTATGTAAGTTACTTGCTAAAATATATTTGTGCATGCCAGCAAGTGTCCCTGTGAGAGGATTTTTTCAAAGGCTGGAGAAATTATATGTAAAAAAAAAAAAGAAGTCGGCAAAGTCCTTCAACAGCAGAGCAAATAATATTTTTGAATAAAAATGTTATGTAACAAATTGTGGCTTTATTTATTTTTATTAATCATTATTCATAACCAAAAAAACCTAGTTATCCACAATGAGGAGGCTACAGGTTAAAAAACCAAGATCATGTAGTTGTCAGACAGATGTAATTTTTTTTTTACATGGATCATTGTAAAGGTTATTTCAGATCAACACATGCAAGCGACCACTAGGTGTCGCCGTAGAGACGGGTGTCGGATTGATTCGAAGCTTCGTAAGGGGTGATCATTTATTAATTTCATACTTGTTTTTAATATTATGTTATTGTAATTATTTGATGTATAATCTTTGTTCACGGACTGTGATGGCTGAATGTTTGTAAATTGAATTCTGTAATAAAAAATTAATTAAAAAAAGATGAAGGATGGTTTGTTTAGTTTGAACATGCTGCGAGTAGGAAGAACTTTTAATTATTTAATACTAAGTTGCCCCCTTTTCATGCATTTTTTTCTTTATTGTATCAATTACACAAACCAAAATACCTAACACAATAAAACAGAAACATTGTTCCAATAAAACAATTCATCATCATGAAGCAAACGGTCTGACATTACTGAAGTAAATCAAAATGCTTTATTTTGAGTTTTTGTCCACTATATGCTCACGATGCCCTTATAATGTATATTGAGCAGAGCTTACATCTCTCTCTGCTGACTCTCACACAACGCTGATGAACTGCACTAGAACCAGCTTTTGCTCTTGTTTGTCCCAATTTTGTCTGTAGTCTACCGGGCCCAGTAAAAGGAAATCTTGAGTGACCATGAACCTGCTCTCAGCGTGATTACACACACACACACACACACACACACACACACACACACACACACACACACACACACACACACACACACACACACACACACGTACACACTCTCTGACATATCATGGAAAGAGAATGAAACACACAAGAGACGAAATCAAAGTCTTCAAAGTTTATTCAGGACACTAGCAACACTTTCAAAAAATTTAATTTATTATGATTTATAAGGTGTTTTCTTGTTTTTCTTGTATTCTGGCAAACCGCTTGCCAATCACGTGTAGCAATAGGCCAGGGGTGTCCAAACTTTTTAAAAAGGGTTTTCAATGTTGTGGACAAGGGTTCCTTTTCCATATATATATATATATATATATACACTGTATATAAAACATGTTTTGTTTCTTGGAAACGCTGACAATAGACAGAGTAGTAGCTTGTGATAGGACACAGATGTAAATTTGTTATTTAACAATATCTGTACAATTTTCATCAAACAAAAAGTTTTAATGAGTGAAATTTAAATATTATTTCTGACCCAGACAGCAAAATGTATTTGGGCCAGGTCTTCATTAGCATTTGGCCCCGGGCTCATTCTTTCCAACGGCCCAATATCGGAACCGGTTGGAATTACGGATCAGAGACAGATCTGGCCCAGTACAGTCATTAATGCCATGACGGGTGGCCCAGATCCGCATCTCATATTTTACATTTTACATCTGGTCTGTGGGCTATCAGACAATTAAGGCCTAAACACCCACACAATTTGTAATTTTCTAAATATTTTTTTATTTTAAAAAGGCAAAAGAGAACACTATGAACAACGATCTGTAGACCAGATTAACAAAAAAACACAAAACAATACAATCAAGTGAGAAAATTAAAGATAAATGTTAATTACTCAAATTACAAAACAATACAAAACCAAGTAAAAACTAATATGAACACAATATTAACACAGATTGTATTCATTCGTTGGGTGTGATTGGGCACGGCCGCCTCAGGGTCGCAGGCCAGATTGAACCCTCTGATGGCGTAAGGATTCATCTCTGTGTCTGTGGCTTTCTCAGACATGCGGCTCTTCCTCACTGCTCCTGTAAGACGCACACAAAGCAAAGAAACAGAGTAAATATTAGATTCACTATTCAAAGACTCTTTATTACATGACTTTATAGTAAAATGCTTGCACAAATCAATAATAATAAATGTGACTAAAGTGGTGTGGAGTGAATGAATGAGAGAGTGGTGATTAAGTCAAGACTGAGTGAAAGGCATCTATTATAATACTTACGAGCTATAATGGTCTTGTTGCCATCTCACTGATTTTTTTTTTTATTGTTCATCCCTTTCCAATGTATTGATTCGGCTCCACTGTCTGCAAAAATGTGTGCCAAAATGTTAAAAATGATGTGCTTGGTATCTCTTCCCCCGATGGAGGCCAGCATCCCCACCTGTGGAAACAAGAGACTACATTAGTGAGAAGTAAGAGATTGATAAATGACAGAGAGGTGTGGGCAACATAGCAAAGAGTGTGGGACATATCTCATGTCATGAATTACACCTTGATGGAATAAGCTTAATGGGATAGGCTAAAATGTGTTAGCTGTAAACCTGTTCCATCTAAGTCCCATTCATTCCAATGGCAAAATGTACTTTGAAGGCAAATATATTAAATTGCCCAATGTCACGATACGATACGGATCACGATACTAAAGTCACGATACAATATGTATCTGTCACGGTTGGTAGATCGGTTGTCTCATTCTTGTCTCATGTGTAGTGTGTGTTTGTATGTCATGGTTAAGGGGGGGCGTGTTTATCATCATCTCCAGCCTACTTAATGCCCTCTCTCCCATTTCATGTTGTCAGATCGTTGTTTGAGTTCCCGTCCTCGTGCCTGTCCTGTTCTCCTCTTGTTCCTTGTGTACCTTCACTGCAGATCTCACCACGGATTCACTTTCACCTTCACGCTGCACCTCCGGATTCCCCTCAGTCCCTGCGTCACGCTCTCCTGCCAGCTGTGTTCCTGGTCGTCTGCCAGCTCTTTTGGGACTGTGTTTTGCAACGATCTATCTTTATCCTTGAGTATCTGGTCTAATAAAGACTTGTTAAACTTGCATTTGCTTCCGTCCTGCTTATCATTACAGTATCATCATATTATGGAAGCATATGTGTAGCAATATTCAATTGGACCCACTTTATATTAGGTGGCCTTAACTATTATGTACTAACATTTTAATTAATCATTTGATGCATTGCACTTATTGTGTACATACATGTTTTTACATTGTACTTACATTTAAAAAAAAAAATACCTGCATGTAATTACGTCTCTAATTAATTTCTGTAGTTACATTTGTTTTTACACAGTTGACACTTCCCTCACACCAAACCCTACCCTTAAACTGACCCATACCACCACACCTGTCCCAAACCCTACCCTTAAACTGACCCATACCACCACACCTGTCCCTAACCCTACCTTTAAACTGACCCATACCACCACACCTGTCCCTAACCCTACCCTTAAACTGACCCATACCACCACACCTGTCCCTAACCCTACCTTTAAACTGACCCATACCACCACACCTGCCCCTAACCCTACCCTTAAACTGACCCATACCACCACACCTGTCCCTAACCCTACCCTTAAACTGACCCACACCACCACACCTGTCCCTAACCCTACCCTTAAACTGACCCACACCACCACACCTGTCCCTAACTCTACCCTTAAACTGACCCACACCACCACACCTGTCCCTAACCCTACCCTTAAACTGACCCATACCACCGCACCTGTCCCTAACTCTACCCTTAAACTTACCCACACCACCACACCTGTCCCTAACCCTACCCTTAAACTTACCCATACCACCACACCTGTCCCTAACCCTACCTTTAAACTGACCCATACCACTACACCTGTCCCTAACCCTACCTTTAAACTGACCCATACCACTACACCTGTCCCTAACCCTACCCTTAAACTTCCTCATACCACCACACCTGTCCCTAACCCTACCTTTAAACTGACCCATACCACTACACCTGTCCCTAACCCTACCCTTAAACTTACCCATACCACCACACCTGTCCCTAACCCTACCCTTAAACTGACCCATACCCCCACACCTGTCCCTAACCCTACCTTTAAACTGACCCATATCACCACACCTGTCCCTAACCCTACCCTTAAACTGACCCATATCACCACACCTGTCCCTAACCCTACCCTTAAACTGACCCATACCACTACACCTGTCCCTAACCCTACCTTTAAACTGACCCATATCACCACACCTGTCCCTAACCCTACCCTTAAACTGACCCATACCACTACACCTGTCCCTAACCCTACCCTTAAACTTACCCATACCACCACACCTGTCCCTAACCCTACCCTTAAACTGACCCATACCCCCACACCTGTCCCTAACCCTACCTTTAAACTGACCCATATCACCACACCTGTCCCTAACCCTACCCTTAAACTGACCCATACCACCACACCTGTCCCTAACTCTACCTGTATCCCACCTCAATATCAGCAAAGGTGTTTTGCAATACAATTTGAACACAGTAAGTACATTGTACTTATTTTTTGATGTAAGTACATAGTAGTTAAGGCCACCTAATATAAAGTGGGGCCATTCAATTTGCAATGCAATATGTCAAGTCAAGTCACCTTTATTTATAGCGCTTTTTTTTCTAATATGTAAAATGGCAATGCATTTCAGTATTTAAATTTACATTTTGCATACCATGTGTGCAACATTTGGAGCAAAATGATAATTCAAATGGAATAATATAATTTACATTTACTATTTCCTACACTAGTTTTAACATATAATTGAAATACATATTTTAACGCTTTATAAAATACTAAATAAAAAAAATAAAAAATAAAATGTATTCCAGCAATGTTTAGATGTTTTTAACACATTCAAACAAAAATTGTAGCAAAATGATCGTTTAAATGTTTTATTTTTATTTATTGCATTTCCACTCACAGTTAAGATACTTGCGATTGCATTTTCATTATATGTCCCGCAATGAATGTAGCAAAATTCAATGTGGAATTGAAAAAGCAATCCGAGCCGATCAAGTCTCCGCCCTGTCAATCATCGCATCAAGGCGGGGCCAGGTGTTGAAACATGGCGGCAGCAGAGCTGTTAGAGCGATGGGTTTACTGGCAGATGAAGTGGAGCAAGAACACAGAAATGATCACGTGCGTCTGTCAGTGACTGTTCTGTTACAGTACGTTATTAGAACCAGAGATATTTATGGTTAGAACGCCTCGCCAAGGCCGTAACCATGTCTTTAACACTGGGGGGACCACATTTTTGTATTTTTTATAAAGCATAAAGAAACAGAACAGTGAACGAAATTCTAGGTCTTATTCTAGTTGGGAAATAATCCTTTTGGGACTATTTGCAAACAATATTTGCACCAAATATATTATTAGTCCCGATATTCTTCACATTAGTAAATAAATACATACATCTGCTGTTAACATTTGAGTTCCCTAGTGGTCTGGTGGTAGAGGTTTTGTAAACCGTGTCAAAGGTTTCGGGCTCTAATCCGCTCTCATAAAGATGTTCATCAATGATTGTATATTAAGAGCAGGGACACGCTTGTGTGAATTTTGTTTTGTGATTTCACCGAAAGAATAGAGTCTCTCTCCGCGGCGCCATTAAGTGATAGAATGACCGCTCGTCTGTGTGTGAAGACAGTGTGTAAACCCCGCCACATATTAATGTTTTTCTTCTTCTTCTTTTTTATGTAAACAAAAAGAGGCAGGGTTGTGTTTTATACTTTGTTTGTTATAAATATACATACAGTGAAGATAATCAATATGCATTGCTTGAACCACATTTCTGTGGCTATTAATGTTTCATATTTTTGTAATGAAAATGAAAAGAGTCAGAGTGGTGTTTTATGACATATTTCTATTTATTGTAGCCTAAAATATACATACAGGAGTGAGACCGAGCTGAGTGGCGCTATCAAGAACGCTGCTTTTCCATCAGCAGAGCACCAGACTTTTGTCCTCCCGTCCTCTGGAGTTCGTTCTCCTGAGTCAAACTTAGGCGCGAGACAGGCGGAAGTACAGCTGAAAGCGGCCGTCATCCAGACACAGCTCCTGCAGCGCCTTGATTTAGACGCGTGTCCAATTCGGTGTGGACGTGTGAGTGGATTCAAAATGTTCTAAAAGAGCTAAGGGAGGAGGACTTTTAGACACTTATTCTGGTGTAACAAGTGGGATTGAAACTATTGGAGTTTCTAGCTAAATTTAAAGGGGCTATTATTTTTGTGTTTTAGGGGAAGCTTTTATATTTTATTTGCCAAATTATTTTATTCAGTTAAACAAAGGCTTTGCCCTATTTGTTGGTTAAAATACAAATCATCTCTGGGTCTCATTATTTTTAAATAGTTTTATGTCAAAAGGTTTTACAACTCACTAGAAACTTATTAGGTGCACCGTATTATCCTTATTATAACTACACCGAACCCAAGCACCCCCCATTCTCATTTAAGTAACACACAGAGTGGTTGTACGGGTGCCACACATGTTATTCTGTTATGTTCAATCATGTTTCCTGTTGTCATGTGATAGGATTGTGCCCTCATGTGATCCTGCCATGTGCTCCCTAGTCATGTGATCTATGTTTGTCATGAGGCTTGTTCGACTTCACTCAGCGATGAAGCAGTGCATGCCGGTTAGAAATGTTGTCTGACTTGTGCCGCGAGAGCGATTCGAGAGCAGCCGGCTAATACAGCCGGTGCAGCAACACAGCTGTTCCACGATTGGCCAGATTCACCGCATGACAGCGATCACGTGTGTTTCGTGTTTATTCTAAAACCTTCAGTTCCACGAATGCTTGCAAATCAGTTTTTTATAACGGTAAAACCTCTTTTTATGTAATCGCGATGTTATATTGTCATGTTTATCAAAATAAAACTGATAAAAACGTAGACCCCACTTCATTGATAGTGTAGGCTTCAATGTTGAACTTTATTCTTGTACAAACACACGCTGAGTTAAGTATTACATGACAATAATGTCTCTGAGACATCTGTGTATTGCCAAATATTGCATTCATTTCACATCTTTAATTTAAAAAAAAAAAAAATGTATTTATAAAAAAAAAGAAATATATATATATATACATATATATATATATGTGTGTGTGTGTGTGTGACATGAAACTGTGCAGACATTACTTTTAGCCAGGCTGTCATACAAAGAAATTACAAACGCATGCAAAAACAAGAGGACCAATGAAATGTGTGCTTTTTTTCCCTGAAACTTGTAGCTGTTGTTCGCTTTTTTTTTTGCCAAAAGACTTGGTCAGATAAATACCTTCGCTTAGTTTAGTGTTTTATTCTTCCCAAATATATTCTAAACATCTTCTTTTGTGTTCAACAGAAGAAAGAAACTCCTACAGGTTTGGAACAACTTGAGAGTGAGTGAATGATGATAGAAGGGACATTTTTGGGTGGACTATTATGGAGGACCAAACCTGCTGAGATTAAAAATAAATACATTAATTAATGAATAAGTAAATATATAAATATACAAATATGTAAATGAATAAATAGGTACATAAATGTGATAATAGGAAAATAAATAACAGAATAAACCACTTAATAAAATATGATTCATTTTTATTCAAAATAAATTTTGTATTATCGTTCCCTTAAAACCCCTTAAACCCGAAGTGTCCCAGCCCCGGGACACCCCCTCGCGAAAAAAATTTGCGGGGGGTTACTAAGCAACCACTGAATGTAATAACATAACATAGGTATCATTTTAAAGCTTAGAATCTCAGCTTTTCAATGCATCTATCCATGTCCATACTCAAAACGAGTGCTGAGTTATTAATCTAAAACGGAGTGTACCGCCCGAGGGCGCCACCTAGCTGTGAAAAAATTTAATTGTCATATTTTTCAAAACTACTGCATTGATCAACACAAAATAGGTGTCATTTGAAAGCTTAGAGTCTAAACTTTACAATGAATGTAGCCATTATGATTATCTCCAAAGTAGTGATGAGTTATTTGCTGAAAAAATGGAAAAAAAAAATCATAATTTATGGAGGGGGGGGGGGGGGTATTATGTTCTGCCATGTGTCAATCACATCATACAGCTCAGATAGTCATGTGTCATATGTCATTTGAAAGGTCTCGTGGAGCAGAATACAACAAGCCTAATTGTTTTGGGCTTTGACTAAACTTTTAGCGAGTTTTTGTAAGTTAAGTCCTGCAAGACCCATATGTAAATAATATACTGATGCAGCATTCATGTGGCGTTTTTCGCTTGTAACTTCATGAAACGTGGAAAATGGCACATCATTATTTACAGCAGATTCTCACCATTAAAAAGAGCCCAAAGTCATAATCTGTCTTTTAGATCTATAGATATCCCTCGTTGAAATATGGCACACAGAAAACATCACAGAAGCACATGAGCGGAGTACAAAAATAGCAGTTGCTTAGACTTGGCGTTTTTGCTGGTGACTTCATGAAACAAGCTCCGATCGTTAAAAATGGCACAACCTTATTTACAGCAGATTCACACGATTAAAAAGAGACCAAGAACACAACAATCTGTCACTCTCATCCAAAGTTCTCACTCATTGAATTATAACCTCACAGGCGCAAATATGCTAAATATGCTAACGTTGTGCTAAAGTCGCGTTTATGCTTGTAACTTCATGAAACAAGCTCCGATCGTTAAAAATGGCACACATTTATTTACAGCAGATTCCCACGATTAAAAAAAGACCAAGGACACCATAATCGGCCACTCAGATCAGAAGTTATGATTTATTGAATTATGTACATGAAACCTGACGGGAGCACATGCTATTTTTGCACAAAAGTCACGTTTATGCTTGCAACTTCATGAAACTTTCTCAGATCGTTAAACATGGCACAACATTATTTACAGAAGATTCCAACGATTAAAAAGAGACCAAGGACATCATAATCCGTCACTCGGATCAGAAAATATGACTCATGGAATAGGCGCACATACTCTTAAATAAGCTATTGTTGCACTAACATCGCGTTTATCATTGTAACTTCGTGAAAAGTTCTCTGATCGTTGAAAATGGCACATCCTTATTTACAGCAGATTCTCACGATTAAAACACCAAGAACACCACAATCCGTCACTCGAATCAGAAAATATCACTCATTGAATTATTACACATTATAGCCTGACAGGAGCACATACGCTAATAAACAGTAGCTTTAAAGTCGCGTTTACGCTTGTAGCTTCATGAAACTCTCCGATCGTTAAACATGGCACAACCTTCTTTGCAGGAGATTCCCACGATTAAAAAGAGACCAAGGACACCATAATCCATTGCGTCGATCACGAGATATTCCTCACAGATGATGTGGTGATCAGTGGAGTTTAGCAGAATATGGCCATTAACGTTATATAGCAGCCAGAGGGCGCCCGAGGGCGGTACCCAGCCAGCACAGTCATGTGGGGCCCATATGGGCGTCACCTGGGCTGTCTAACTGGGGCCCAGCCAGTTTTGTCCTCAGTTTCCATGTAGGCCCCACATGGGCTAGCCCAGATGAACTGAACACTGCTCAGTGTGCACACTACAGGCTGTTAAATGTAACTGAATCAGTGTTGGAGTTAATGAGATAATTAAGTGATTAATAGAGTAAAGACTGAATATTACTGAAGACTCCTGATGATAACAAGCAGAATCACTGAAGGACAGAGAAACACAAAAGACTTCAGACACAACTTCACAAAAGCATTATCAGCTTCCCTTTTTACCTATTAGATTGACTTTCTGTTATCTTAGTTTTTATTGATAATTCCCACTGAGCAAAGGTGTACGTTGAAAAGACGTCCACTGAGGAGCCAGAATGAAAGTTTTTATGACGTCTGTTTTTGACGTGTTCTGCACGTCCGATATAGACGTTCATGGAACCTCAAGGTTAAAAACTAGTTCAAATTGTGGACATATTTTCCATTTGTAATTGCAAAGCAACTCACAGAGAGTGTGTGTTTGTCCAGAAATCATGAAAATAAAAGAAACTTAGCTCACACCTTTAGACACTTTAGAAAACGTATCATCTGTAATTCACACATCTTTGGATCGTGAGAGAATCGTGGGATTCAATCCAGATCTTCTTGCTGTGAGGAGACAGTGTTTCCACTGAGACACTGGTGCTGCCCTTAATCACAGACATAAGACACACTTTGACTATTTCTGTCAGACGTCTACAGAAGCTCTTACTGAGAATTAACAGAGGTTTAGATGTTGATGTTTATGTTTCATTTGAAGTCACCATTGTGGTGGGAAGCGTTTGCTTTAGTTGGGCTCTTGGTCCCCGTATTTGTGTTAGCTTTTCTTTGGCTGCTGTAACTGAGTGTGTGAGAAACACAATAGTTGTGGCTGAGAAAGCAAAGATAAAGTGACGTCAGGTGTTGTCAGCTCCTTGTTGATGACTAAATCATCAGAAGTCTAGAATCTGATGTTATGCTTTTGAGTTTTGTGTTCTTGTTTGGCAAATAATGTGTTTATATACTATAACCTTGTGAATCCACTGTATCGGGACTAATAGCAATAAAATAATCACTTATCCTGAAAGATGATAAAACAGCATGTGCACATTGTTTTGAGAAAATATTTCACATAGTCACACGCAGACATCAAGATTTTGCTTATGATTCACAACAACGGTGACAATCATAACAAAAAAACTTCATGCTGCAATGCATGATGGGTAGCTTCAAAGTACAAAACTCATGCTTGATTGTCACCGTTGTTGTGAATCATATGCAAAATCTTGATGTCTGCGTGTGACTATGTGAAATATTTTCTCAAAACAATGTGCACCTTCTGTTTTATCATCTTTCAGGATGAGTGAATTGTTTTTTTGCTATTGGTGTCGATACAGCAGATTCACAAGGTTATAGTATATAAACAAATTATTATTTGCCGAACAAGAACCTAAAACTCAAAAGCACAACATCAGATTCTAGACTTCTGATGATTCAGTCATCAACAAGGAGCTGACAACACCTGAAGTCACTTTATCTTTGCTTTCTCAGCCATAAGTATTGTGTTTCACACACAGTTATAACATCCAAAGAAAAGCTAACTCAAGTACAGGGACCAAAAGCCCAACTAAAGCAAACGCTTCCCACCACAATGGTGACTTCAAATTCACCATAAATATCAACATCTAAACCTCTGTTAATTCTCAGTAAGAGCTTCTGTAGACGTCTGACAGAAATAGTCAAAGTGTGTCTTATGTCTGTGATTAAGGGCAGCACCAGTGTCTCAGTGGGAAACACTGTCTCCTCACAGCAAGAAGATCCTGGATTGAATCCCACGATTCTCTCACGATCCAAAGATGTGTGAATTACAGATGCTAAATTGTCTAAAGTGTCCAAAGGTGTGAGCTAAGTTTCTTTTATTTTCATGATTTCTGGACAAACACACACTGTCTGTGAGTTGCTTTGCAATTACAAATGGGAAATATGTCCACAATGAGCACATTCAAACTAGTTTTTAACCTTGAGGTTCCATGAGCGTCTATATCGGACGTGCAGAACACGTCAAAAACAGACGTCATAAAAACTTTCATTCTGGCTCCTCAGTGGACGTCTTTTCAACGTACACCTTTGCTCAGTGGGAATTATCAATAAAAACTAAGATAACAGAAAGTCAATCTAATAGGTAAAAAGGGAAGCTGATAATGCTGTTTGTGAAGTTGTGTCTGAAGTCTTTTGTGTTTTTCTCTGTCCTTCAGTGATTCTGCTTGTTATCATCAGGAGTCTTCAGTAATATTCAGTCATTACTCTATTAATCACTTAATTATCTCATTAACTCCAACACTGATTCAGTTACATTTAACAGCCTGTAGTGTGCACACTGAGCAGTGTTCAGTTCATCTGGGCTAGCCCATGTGGGGCCTACATGGAAACTGAGGACAAAACTGGCTGGGCCCCAGTTAGACAGCCCAGGTGACGCCCATATGGGCCCCACATGACTGTGCTGGCTGGGTACACTCCGGTTTAGATGAATAACTCAGCACTCTTCCAGAGCATATAAAAAAATGATAGATTCATTGGAAAGCTGAGATTCTAAGCTTTAAAATGATACCCATTATGTGTTATTATATAATATATATATAATATAATATACATAATATTGTAATAATGTTTTATCAGCAGTTTCTCAGCATTAGATTGTCCAAATGTAATAATAATTTATATTTTCTAAAAATATTAAAAGTGTTTTAACAAATAATACATACTTTTTGACTCTCCTTGCTATAATTTGAGTTATGAGTCTTTAAATTTGTGTATTTCTCTCAGAAAACAACAGTTTTGTAAATGTCAAGGACTGAACAAAAAGGCTACCTTTGTTCTAAATGCTGTAACTTTTGATTACTTTATGATATCGCCACAAAATTTGATCCAGATGCAGACCACATATAGGAGAACATCACCAAAAAATATTTTTTCTGCTGCCTTATTTCCTTCCTGAGTTATTGAATGTTAAATTAGAAATATTTATAAAATTATTTAAAAAATATTTAAAAATATTCCCTTTTATCAGAAGTTTCTCAGCAATATATTGTCCAAATATAATAAAAATTTTATTTTCCAAAAATATAAACTGTTTGCTGACAAATGATACCTACCATTTGACTCTCCTTACTATAGTTTTGGAGTTGTGAGTCTTTAAAGTTGTATATGTCACTCAGAAAACAACAGTTTTCTAGATTTTTTCAGGGTGTCAAGGATTGAACAAAAAGGCTACTTTTGTTCTAAATGCTGTAACTTTTGATTACTTTATGCAATCGCCACAAACTTTGATCCAGATGCAGACCACATATAGGGGAACATCACCAAAAAAGAATTATTCTGCTGACCTATTTCCTTCCTGAGATATTGAATGTTACATAAGAAATATTTGTAAAATTATTAAAAATATATAAAAAATTAAAGCTGCTAGCAGCGATGAAAGGGCCCTCGCACATGCACCGCCACCCGGTGGCCTCAGGAAAACAGTGAATAGTGGGCGACATGCATTTAAGCGGATAAATATAGGAGAAATATGGCAAACTCACTTCAATGTGCCACACTTCCTTCTGCCAGCAGGTCGCGCTTTGCATATAACTGAATATTGCCATGTAGAGTCTTCAGGTCAGGACTATTATCAAACATGTGAAGTTTGAGGCAGATCGGACATTGTATACCTGAGTTACAACAACTTCCTGTTTAATGGCGTAAATCACATACAGTAGCACGTATCCACGTGTTGCAAGATTTATTGTGTTTGTAGCATGTTTGCGATTTCATGGCATATTTAAAAGTGTTTCTGGGAGTGAATTATAGTATAAAGCATGCCATTTCCTGTTGACAGCAGGTGGCGCTATGACTAACTGAATATTGGCATGTAGATGGGTTTAGGTCAGGACTCTTATCAAACATGTGAAGTTTGGGGCAGATCGGACATTGTATGCCTGACTTACTACAGCTTCCTGTGTCATGGCGAAACATCAGACTTTGTCAGGCCACCACGGACACGCCCTTCAGGGAAAACTCAAGATCTTCACAATATAACATCACCAAGGCATTTAGATTAGACTGACCACATATGATGTTGATCTGATTAAATCTCAATGAGGAGTTAATCCCAGTGTTAAACATGCCATTTCCTGTTGCCCACAGGGGGCGCTATGACTGTCACTGAATATTGGCATGTTGATGTCTTCAGGCAAGGACTGTAATAAAACATGTGAAGTTTGGGGCAGATCAGACATTGTATGCCCGAGTTACAACAACTTCCTGTTTTATGGCGAAACATCGAACTTTGTGAGGCCGCCACGGACACGCCCTTCAGTGAAAACTCAAGATCTTCGCAATTTAACATCGCTAAGGCCTTTAGATTAGACTGTGCAAATATGATGTTGATCTGATTAAATCTCTAGGAGGAGTTCGTTAAAGTACAATGTCTGGAAATGGCAAAAAACTGCAAAAATTTTGCAGAGAAAATACAAAATATCTCACTTCCTGTTGGGTTTTTAGATTTTGCACCCAGGGTCTTTTTTGTAGGTATTGGGCTGTTGCATGTGTCTACCAAATTTCATACTCGTACGTGAAACATAGCGGGAGGGGCACTTAATTGAAATTTTGTAGGTGGCGCTATCGATCCATTTTGCCACGCCTAATTCTGAAACCCATATCAGCCGTAAATTTTCGCCACTTATGACACATGTGCAAAGTTTCATGAGTTTTCGAGCGTGTTTAGGCCCTCAAAAATGTGATTCATTTGGGAGAAGAATAAAAATAGGCTGAGCAAATACAATAGGGTCCTCACACCATCGGTGCTCGGGCCCTATCACTTTTAAGATATAGCCTTTTGAAATTAAGATGTAAAAATCAAACGTTTTAGGAAAAAACCTCTGGCGCCTAAAGGGTTAATAACTAAATCACGGAACAAGACATAACTAACAGTAGACATACATGACATAAACAACATATACATGACACGAGGAAAGGTTAAAGTGGTTGGAGGGAAAGGGCTCAGAACAGATTGATGAAGTTATGCAGAAAGTCTAGAACCTTTGTGAAGAACCACCATTAATAAACTTCTTTGTCTGAACAAAGAGTTTACAGTTTTACTAACTACACAGCGATTTCTGTTTCGTACTTTACTTGCATTTGGCCTGAGCTGTAGAAGACCGCCCGAGGTGAAATCGCAGGAGAAAGTTTGTGGGTTCCGTCCGATGGCATTGAAGTGGCAGTGAAAAAGAAATGATGAGCTTGCGTGGTTGCTTCGACTCCGTGGAGGAAGTTGCACATGGCATGCAGAGTTTGGGCCTTCTGGTCCATGGCCTTGTGAGACCTTTGGCCTGGTGTGTGTTGAGGCCACAGCGTGTCGTGTCCGTGTTAGCAGGAGAAGAGAGAGGGAAGAATTTTAGATCTCTCCTTTTATAGCTTGGGGGTGGTCACACCCTCCTTGTGGTAGACTTGACCAATGAGATCGTTGGGATGTCCAAGCGGGAAATCTCCTCTGGAGATTTATGGCCCTTTGTTTCAAACCGGATTCAATTGCAGAGGAAGGTGCTATTAAAGACTCTTGTAATACTAATATGTTGCACAAGGATTGACATATCATATACCCCATCACTCAGATCTTTACATTTCAACTTCGTAGACATCAAACATGCCGTACACACGATTTTCGTTAACCATAGTATGCAATTCTGAAACCAATCCAACAGAGATTGAATTAACACATAGATTAAACCCTATAAAAACAAATCATGAGATGGAACATGTTTATATATTTCTCAAGTGGTTATATATGAGTTTAAGATGGTGTATTTTCAGAAAGGCTGAGTCTCAGCTCTCTGCAAATTTCACTCTCTGCAAATTCTTTCACGTCGTAAAACGTCTTATCTGATTGTTTCCAGGGCAACCGAGGGTCCTTCTCTGTTGTGTTTGGGGAAAGTCAGTTACCAAGCACAAGCATTTAAAACATATTAGTAAATGTAACCGGCGATTATGTGTCTGATTTTGCCTCAATTGCTACAACTTGAACAAAAGCACTCTGGTTTTGTCGGGGGAAAAGAGGAGCGCTCGAGTGTTCATGCTTCCAGATTTCAGTAAGCGCCAATCAGAGCGTTTCTGTTAAAAGAACACGTATTCTATCCGGTGTTTTACTTTAACGTGAATCTGGCGACCTCTCTCTCTCTCTCTCTCGCATGCATGATGATCTTAAAACACCAATAAACAAGCAAGCTGCATTTCTCCATGTGAGATTTTCAATGAAGTGTCATTCAGGTGGTCTGTGTTCTGTCACGACTTACGAGCCGCTTCTGCTGTTTGCGATTGTGTTTGCTGAATAACTGCATTTGTGTGAGCTACTGAAATGAGCCAAAATGGGCACAAACAGCCCATTTCATTCTAGGGACAAATCCTAGGGTTGGAAATGGACATGTAAAACTGTATCTGAAGTATTTTTGCCTTACCTAAGCCACATCCCTTCTATGTAGCTTATAAGTGAATCCTTGTGTGGTGCTTAAAGGTTTTTTTATATCTGAAACTCTCTCCACAGAGACCACAAATGAACGGCTTCTCTCCAGTGTGGATTCTCATGTGGGAATCAAGACTTTCTTTTCTTTTGAAACTCTTTCCACACTGAGGGCAGGTGAAAGGCTTCTCTCCAGTGTGAATTCTCATGTGGGAATCAAGATTTCCTTTATAGTTGAAATCTTTTCCACACTGAGGGCAGGTGTACAGCTTTTCTCCAGTGTGAGTTCTCATGTGCATGTCAAGGCTTTGTTTTCTGTAGAAACCCTTCCCACACTGTTGACAGGTGTAAGGCTTCTCTCCAGTGTGAACTCTTAAGTGGACTTTAAAGTGGCCTTTTCGAGTGAAACTCTTTCCACACTGAGGGCATGTGTAGGGTTTCTCTTCAGAGTGAATTTTCATGTGGACTTTAAGGTTTTCATGATGATCAAAACCCTTTCCACACTGTCTGCAGGTGTAAGGGCTCTCGCCAGTGTGAATTCTCATGTGATATTCAAGACCTCCTTTTTGGTTGAAACCTTTTCCACAATGTTGGCAGGTGTAAGGTTTCTCTCCAGTGTGAATTCTCATGTGACGATTAAGACTTCCTTTATGGTTGAAAGCTTTTCCACACTGTTGGCAGGTGTAAGGCTTCTCTCCGGTGTGAATTCTCATGTGTATGCTAAATATACTTTTATTATTGAAACTCTTTCCACACTGAGGGCATGTGTAGGGTTTCTCTCCAGAGTGAATTTTCATGTGGACTTTAAGGTTTTCATGATGATCAAAACTTATTCCACACCATCGGCAGGTGTAAAGCTTCTCTCCAGAGTGAATTCTCATGTGGACTTTAAGGTTTTCTTTTCTGTTGAAACCTTTTCCACACTGTTGGCAGCTGTAAGGCTTCTCTCCAGTGTGAATTCTCATGTGCCTGTTAAGGATTCCTTTTCGGTTGAAACTTTTTCCACATTGTTGGCAGGTGAACGGCTTCTCTCCAGTGTGAATTCTTAAGTGGTCTTGAAAGTGTGCTTTTTGATTGAAACTCTTTCCACACTGAAGGCACGTGTAGGGTTTCTCTCCATTGTGAACTCTCATGTTTTCATGTTGATTCAAACTCTTTCTACCCTGAAAGCAGGTGAAATAACTTGTTTCTTTATTTTCAGCTTTTTCTCTGCTTTTTTCAGTCTGTGAGCAACTAAAATATTTTTCTTCAGTTATGATATGATCATTCTTATATTGATCTTTGTCTTCCATTTCTTTAAGTACTTCACACTCCTCTTTCAACTGCATCAGGTCTAAGACAAAAAAAGGACAAAAGTTAACCTAATAGCACAACACAACAGGCATAAAACATTTGTACATGTAAAGCATTAACCGCTAGAGGTCTGGTATGACCAACTCGCTTTTTTCTTATCAGTGCGAAAGAGACTCAAAATATTCATTTCGAGTAACAACAGATCCAGCCGAGGATTGCGACAGTTACATTTATTCTCTTTAATTATAATCGCAATATAGACTTGTGTCTGTGAATATTAAAGCAAAAATACTTTAATATGAATCCTGCATATTCTGCGTGAATGAATAGAACTGACGTGCACTTTCACTAACCACACACTTACAGTTTTCAGTTTTCCCAAACTATACTGAGATGAGGGAAATCAACTGAAATGTGTAATAAATACTGAAATAAAATGTTTTAGCAAACATGTTAAATAGCTATAATAACTTTATAGGCTCTATAATATAACAAATATAGCGTATTTCTCATCTCATAAAATGTCATAGACGTAAGACTGTTTAGACAAGATTTCTTTGGCCTGTTTTGGACAGATTAGGAAGTGCTCACTGTAAAATAATTAAAGATTTTATTTAGCAAATTTCTGATCAGATGCTATAAATACAGTACCAGTCAAACGTTTGGACATGCTACTTTTTGAATTAATGTTTTTGAAAGAAATGCTCACCAAGCAAGCATTTATTTAACCAAAAATACAACAAAAAATCTAATAGAAAATGGTTTTCTGTTTTGATATACATATACTATAAAATATTATTTATTTCTGTGATGCAAAACTGAATTTTCATCAGCCATTACTTCATTTCTTCATCAAAGAATCCTGAAAAAAAGTATCACAGGTTAAAAAAAAAATGTCCTCATATTCTTTCACGCAGTTCCCTCTCACATACCTGACTCAAAGGCTCATTCATTATGCAGCTCATTATGTGGTTCTTTGTCCATGTGTGAATCACAGCATTATTCATGATTGTTCACGCCTATTCGCATATTGGCTTTGTAAACAAGAAGTTTCTTACAAAATTGAAGTAAATATATTGTTTTATGTGAATGGTTGCGCAATGGTTTTCATTTTGAAGCAAAAACTCCAACAACATCCATTATTCAAAATTCTTGTGGACACATATTTACTATGCATTTTATGGCCTTATGTTTTTTTCAATAACCACGCATAAAACATGTACAAACACGTTGCTAACATATTATGGTAGCCCAGTTTGTGCTGAATGCAGTGTAATGACACTTTTGCCATTAATGTGTTTATAAGCAACTGAAGAAAGCACACGTCAGAGCATGTCAAACTTCTAAAGGGCCCCAAAACCCCCTCAGACCAATAGGGGTTAAAAACCAACATACACCTATCCTATACCCACTTAACTGAAAGTGTACAACGTGTAGTGACTGCGACAGATCAGACACACAATTATTTACTTTTTTAATAAATAATACACAATACCCCTCACCCAACAAGCAAACTATGAGTTAACCCCTTGCCTGTCAGCCCCCATTTTGGCATACCCATAGTAAAAAGGCTGCTGCTCACAAGTTATTCTGAATAGACACATAAATATACTTCTAGAAAGCCAACACTTGAGAGTTTACAGCGGAACAGTGTTAATTTCGTTGACTAATAATTTGTCATAATTTCCGTCAACGACCTTTTTTCACTGACGAAAACGAGACGATAACTAAATAAAAATTAGTGTTGGTTGACAAAAACTATCATTTTCGTCAACAAAAAAAAACGAGACGAAAATGTTAGGGAGGGATCGTTTAGGGAAGAGATCCAGTCAGAACTGATATCATGTGTAACAGATGCACACGCAGCACATTTGATTTGAACATGTGCTGATCTAACGGCTGGTAAACACGGCGCTGTTGCGCTTCTACAGGCTCACGCATCCCCAATCCAGCGCTCCAGAGCGGCTCACAGTCAATGAATAACACACATTTATGCCAGACAATTGTTTATGAACTAATGCTGATGAATAATGACAATGTTAACTTTACGATGTTTACAAAGTAACATGTTTTAGACGGTTGTAACAACGCATATTTTATCTCCTGAACTTGAATGAGCTACTGCAATAGTAAGGCACCGACATTTCAAAATAAGGGTCAATGTGTATTTCGAGCTTGTTTCTAATTAAAAGTCACGCATTATATATTTGTTTTTGGTTACACAATAAACTGTATTTAATTTAATTCCCATTTAATTCATAGTCAGGAGGAAAGACCAGTATTTGACAATATTCAATAAAGTATCAAAGTATCAGGGTTATAATAGTTAACTAAAACCATTTAAACACTGAAATAAAAAAAATAGCTTTAGCTTAACCTGATATGGCCTACTAACTAAAACAGAAATACAAAGTTATGAAAACTATATAATGTTTTTAAAAAACAAACAAAAAAGTGAATTGAGCTCTCTTTCGTTTATTTTTAATGTCAAAAACAAAATGATGTCAAAATGTCAGTTCAAGTGACAGTCGGTTATGTAATGCTTAAATGCTTAATGTATTACAATTTAACTAAACTCATTCGATTTTAGGAGACTAAATCTGCTGTAGATTTAGTCAATTAAAATCTTATGATATTTAGTCGACTAAAACTAAAAACAATTCAGGTGACTAAAATATGACTAAAACTAAATGGCATTTTAGTCAAAAAATAAAACTAAAACTAAATCAAAATTTGCTGTCAAAATGAACACTGCAGCTGAATACTCAGAATTACTCTGACAGTTATTGATATGAAGATATATAGGCTCAAACATAAAAACAAAACTGTGAATTTTATGAAACATTTTCTGAGACCAAGTCAGGATTTTTTTTAGAGAAGATATTTGTTGGCCTGCAAACACCCATTTGCAGTATTTTGTCTAATGTCTGGTGAGGAGAACAGCTCAATTAATGCAACAATGTCCTCACTCAACGATTGTTTTACATCTCTGAGAGTATGAGACGTAATCCTCATTATTGTTTTATCGTTATTCTTTTGTTCTCATATTCAGCAACTAGCTACAGCCTTTATGCTGGCACAAATGGACCATTAATGGCCCATAAAGCAGGTTGCAGTAATCCACATATTATCTGAAGTCTTTCTAAAAAAAAACTAAAACACATACTTGGAACCTTATGTGAATTATTGTAACAAAATAGACAAAGCTCCTGGTGCAACAGGTGCATTAGAGCTACAGTTAGCATCAAGCTACATAACACAATTTAAACGATTAGAATTACACTTTTACCCAAAATGTCACTTTAGACCACCATTGAGTGTTTGTATTAGCTTCCTGACGCGATATAATGGGGATTTCATTCATATGGTGATGTTAAAACGTGTTATATTTAGCATCTTATATGGAGCTAATCGCTACACCTGCTAATAGTTATAATGTAAACATCCATTATTGATATAAAACACATTTGGACCGCAGCAGACGAGAGAATTCATTTGCGTGATATTCCATTCAAAATATTGTTCATTTCAGTTCATTGTTATTTTGCACTGCTGACATAAATTAAGAAAGTAATGTCACTGCAACCCAGTTTTATTATAAAGAGTGTTCAAATATCAAAGCTGGAGTCTTTAATCTGTCTAATGATACTGAGTTTGTCCAGATAAAGAAAGTGTGATGTTTTAACGTGCAGTAAATGTTGAACAACAGTAATCTGGGGTCGTCTGCGATCTTTGACTGCAAAGGGATTCAAAGTTCTTCAACTCGTAATCCCCAAACTGGTCCCCAAAACCCCGAACCAGGTACAGCAAAAACACATCAGCAAGATAAGGCCTAAAGGAATTTTAGAGAGTTGATACAAGCAAATACATGTGAGAAATGTATAAACATATCCCATCTCTAGGTTTTCCTTTGTATTTTGTTTTTGCCTATGGATTAATTCACTCTTTTTTTAAATGTTTTAGAATTGCTTACTGTAGTTAACGAGGATCACATGTATAGCACGTTCATTTACATTTTATTTAGCTAAATCTGTTACGCATTACTATTATAAGAATCTTGAAAGTTCTTCCCTCATAACCCAATCAAATTTATAAAATACAAAGGATCAAAAACTAAAATAAAAAGGATCACAAACTTTCCCTCCAAAAGTATAACTCCTTATTCATTTACTCACATCCTAAGGCAGTGACATCACTTTTAAAAAGATCACATGAGCTTTTGGGAATTCAGGGGAGACATTCTGACATGAAGATGCTGAGCTAGAAGTCTTCGAAGAACCCCGGGATAAGTATTGTGTTGGATAAGACTTATGATTTTATTGTTTTTGGCCAAGAGAGTATTATCCTACTACAGTCTATTGCCTTTCCTACTAAACTACACTGGACGAGTGTTAGCGGGACATTTAAGACAGATTCCATTAAGAATCCCTCAAATCATTTACTTGATCCAAATATGTTTGCTAGGGCTGTCAATAGATTAACCAGTGGCTGGTTGTCTAGTCTTAAAAGTCAGTCATCTAATTTGGTTGCATGTGGTCTTTGCTCAGCCAAAGATAACCCATCACACACAACCTGATCTCAACCCACTGGCTGTCGCAGATCATCTCGGGCCACTCATCAAAGAGTGCTTCAAAGATTCTGCTACTGCACAGGAGTACAAATGTGCAAGAACAAATACGCCTGTATTATAAATCAAGCAGTGGCCACACATTTCAAAAACACACTGGTAATGCTGATGAGTGAATCAATACACCCTCTTTACAGATGGCTCGGATAGGACAGGACACGGATAGGACAGAAATGGATTTACATAATGGTACCCACTGAATTATAGCCATATTTCAACTAGGGATGGGCGATATGGACTTAAAAATTTATCCCGATATTTTCTAGTATTTATTGCGATAACGATATCAATGACGATAAATGTAGTATCATTCCCCATGTTTTTTTTATATATATATATATATATATATATATATATATATATATATATATATATATATATATATATATATATATATATATATATATATATATATATATATATATATATATATATTTAATTAATAATTTTTTAATAATTTTTTTATGTAAAATTCCACACCAGCCTTTTCAGAAATGGAAAAGTTGCAGATATAATTGTCTTCTGTAAAAGTGCAGGAAATGTTTAAATAGTGCAACTGTGCTAAAAGACGTCACACAATACAAACAAAAATAATTTTTAAATCAATGAAAAGTTTTACATGTAAACCAATTCTGTATTTATTCATACATGGTGCAAACAGTGGTAAAAATAGCAGAAACAGCAAAAGTAATTATCCCAAAAATGTCTTCAGATTACAAAAAAGTTGAAAATAATGATTTAATGATAGAACTTCAGTAATTTGAGTTGATAATATAATAATACCACGAATTATTCTACTAATAAAAATAAACTGCACTAAGGAATAATGAGCTTCTGGGTTCATGAATATTAATCACGTTGTCAGCGTTCATTCCAACTGATTGGCTGAAATCAAAACAGGCACAGTAATAGCAGAGCCAGTAATAGGTGCGCGCCAGCCAATGAGATTCCCGTTTGTGCATTCCTTTCTTCCTGTTCACGAAAGGCTGAATAATTCCAAATAAACGCCATTACTTTACAGGAAAATGCAACAAAGGATATTGTTTACATGTAGCACGTCAATTCTGTGTGGTATAAGACTCTCTCGCTCTCTCTTTGAGTGTGTGTGAAACACTGAGCGCTCTCAGTCGCGCGCCTCACACTAGTGTTTAATGTGCGTCACATACACAGCGCATTCATTGAGATTAACTGAAATAGTGTGCTTTACCGATCGATTGAGAAAGAGCAAATCTCTTAAGCGCTCAGTCCAAGTGCTCAGCGAGTGAAAATACATCTGTATGGTTCAGATTGCCCTCAGGTAGCCCCTCGTTTAGCTATGAACTCTTCCGCAGCTTCCACCATAGTTGTTTTCGTTCTGCACGTGAGATGCGGATTCAGTGCCGCAGCTCCTATCAAGCACTGCGCGTAGAGCACCAAGTGCTGCGTGGGGCACCACAAGAAATTCTCTCTCCAACCCCCGTTCAGCTATACAGAGTGACGAACGCAGCCACCGCGGCCATCATAAAGTAATAACGTTTAGGGCATCAAGAGACGGCCAGCGGTGGCACGGTGCGGATGGGTCGCGCCATCAACTAGGCTTTATCGTTATTATCGCGGGAAGGCAAATTCTTATCGTGGGGAGAATTTTTACCGGTATATCGCAAACGATAAGATATCGCCCATCCCTAATTTCAACTCATTCTACTCAGAGGCTCGCAAAACACCAGCACCACTGACAGATGAAGAGGATATGGTGGAATGATATTAAGATCCAACAGGGAAAAAAAGTAACTGTTACTTTTGTATTTGTAAAATAATTAATCATTTGTGTGACTCAAATGTTTACACCAGGGATGTCCAAACTTGGTCCTGGAGGGCCACTGTCCTGCAGACTTGAGCTCCAGCTCAACGCACCTGCTGAAGGTGTCTAGTAAGACTTTGATTAGCTGATTCAGGTGTGATTGATCAGGGTTGGTGCTAAACTCTGCAGGACAGAGGCACTCCAGGAGCAGGATTGTACACCCCTGTTTTACACACTTCTCTTGCTAAATTCTCTCCAGATTACACTTATAATCCCCATATCAATCACCGTTTCAGTCACCAATGACATTGTAGAATATGAACAAAATCTTCTACATTACAACATGTTAGCTAAACAGAGAGCGCTTTTGAGGATGAGAAAAAAAAATCCCTTATAGACAACAAATGTAAAGCTGATCAGTCACATTTCATGCTTTGCTTTATGGGGAACAGATTTTGTTGATGCTGTTATCCAGTATAATTAAGTGACATAAATGAATGGTTTTCAAATCAGAAGTAGATTTCGGGTTTAATGCCACACAAGTAATTATAAAAGGCTATTACTCTATTATTTTTCCTAATTTAATGTGTCGTAATAACAAATTGAAGTCGGATCTTCACAGCATTAGTGTTTATCTGGTCATGTGATCTCAACACGTCTGACCCGCTCCATGTCAAATAATAGCACTTTAATCTGGACACTCATATGACATTCTTCAAAAATATCCTTCATTTCTGTAGAGCTGGACATTTGAATAATGATCAAATGACTGAGTTCAGCTTTGAGAATGAAACCAACCTGTTTGTTCCTCAGTTTCTTCATCTTTCACTCTCAATGTTTCCTCAATCTTCACGTCTTCACTCTCCTCTTTCTCTGTTTGTTCCTCAGTTTCTTCATGTTTCACTCTCAATGTTTCCTCAATCTTCACGTCTTCACTCTCCTCTTTAATAAACGCCATCTTTATGTAGACGTGGATATCAGTCGCTTCACCAGGAGTTTTTCTGCGCTTTTGTCCTGTTTAAGATGAGAATAATTAACAGAAACAAATCCACACTATTTCTCTGTGTCTCAATCAGCTCTAGTTCAGTAGTTCAGTTAACACATTTAAGCCCACCCAGCGTATAGTTGTCATTTTCCTTTTGTAAGTATTTTTTTTTGATGTTATCCATGTTTTATGTCTCAATGACATGCAAGCAAACAACCAAATAAAGGATTTCAAGAAAAGAAAAAAAAAGGTATTCACTTCCTTCCTGTCACATGAGGCTGCCAACTTCCTACCCCTACTTCCAGGAAGCATGGCGAAGTCCAACCCTCCCAAAGAAAGGTTATTTTCATGTTACTAATAAGAATTTTTTGTTGACATATATATCTCTACATAATCGTGGAAGTCTCAGGAATCATCCAAATAAAACAAATCTTACAAGAGATCTATAGTGTTTTGTATACTATAGTTGCCGGTGAGCAAATGACTTGTAAGTACATATAATGGGGAAATGGAGTAAACTGTGTTAATAGGTTAATAAATAGATTTGTGGTCTTGTTTAGTGCTTTCTGCTTTCATAATATCCCACCTAAAACATAATGTAACCCTTTAACTGACATGTACAGTACAGTAGACCTTAATTCGATAGGGGAAAATATCATATTTTATGATATGTCTTGCAAAGGCCAAAATATTGAGGACCCTTCATCCAGTTTGGATGCGTTTCATTCTAATCTTATGACTAGTGGCTTACGATTCCATTACAATGTGGAAATTCAGACAAGTAATGAGTTTACATTCACATTATTTTATGAAATCACCTACTACAGTCAGCCATTGAATACTATGGGGCTATTTTGTTATTAGTTTTTTGTTATATAGATGTCATTTTTTCATAATTCATTTATTTATTTATTTTCATTGAACTTTTTGATACCAGCCCTTGTTGGGGCAACTTAATGGCTGTACTTAGTTCTGCACTATTTTCCACCACTTTAAGACAAATGTATTTGTTGTTTGTTGTGTTTTCATATTCAAAAGATTATAAGATAGATGCAGATAGATGCTCTTCGAAGATCTAGAAGTTCTTTTGATACATAATACATTTGTTTATGAATAAAGATTGGTCTGTTGAAAGCAGTTATTTTGAGTTAGATGACAAATGTTACATTTACATTTATGCATTTGGCAGACGCTTTTATCCAAAGCGACTTACATTGCATTCAAGGTACACATTTTTACATTTTGTCAATTCTTGCTTTCCCTGGGAATCGAACCCATGACCTTGGCGTTGCTAGCACCATGCTCTACTGTTTAAGCTACAGGAAAGCTATGTTCTCCTCCATGTCAAATTTGACATCGAAGGGGTGCATACAACAGATTTGCCGCACTTGGGGGAAACTTCCCCAAAACTTGGGGAAAACAAATGCAGGACATGTTCACATAGGACACTATTAACATGACTATATGCATGAACCCATTCAGAAAAAAAAATTGGGCACAAATGGACCTAACTGACCTGGGCCGGTATTTATCAAGCTTCTAAAAGTGCCATTTTTGCTGAGAATTCATGATATTTACTCCTACTTTCAAACTTAAGTATAAAAGCAAGTTATCAAATTTCTTAAAGCTAAGGCTTACTCTTACTCTCCCAGTTATTTTAAGACGGCTCAAGAGGTCTCTCAAGTGGTTAGGAGTTTCCAGTAAGGGCTGTGATGGCACTGAGGAGACGGGAATCTTTCAGGAGAGGAAGGACAAATGTTTTGAAATATTTGATGACGAGCGGTTAATCAAACGGTATCGTTTGGACTGAGCAAGCATCCTCTTTTTCTGCACTGGTTAATGTTGCCATTTATTTAAAAAAATTCCGCTGTTCGAATAACTTGGCAAGCAGTAGCACTTCTTCCTCCCACCAACTCTGTATTCTTTTGGATTATATCATAAACTCTAGCCTATATATTAGGGGTGGTTAATCTGTCTGATTTCCCGATTCGATTACGATTATTGAAGTCCCGATTCGATTACAGTCGATTTTCGATTATTAACGATTCTCGATTAGCGATTATTGATTTTCCATTTCACAACAGTAAACGAAAATACACTACAAAGTGATTGCAGTATAAAAAAGTCAGCTACTGAATTACTTAACTCTTTTATTGAGTAACAACAACTCAAAGCACTTGTCCTGTAGTGTCGTGTAGTTACACAGAAATGAATACATAACATTGTGTTGTGACTCATCAAGTTGAACTAAACAATAACAAATAAATGAAAGGCTTATTTCCTTTAGGAAGTAGATCAGAACCAACATACAGTAGAAATTGGACAATTTTCTTCTAGAAAGACAACGTGTTCAGGTGGAGGAAGACTGCAGGTTGCAGTCGAAACATGTCAAGGTAAAGAAGAAGTTTTTTTCTCCACCTAAACACCTTGTCTTTCTAGAAGAAAATTGTCCAGTTTAATCATTAAGAAGACAAAATGAACATTTTTGAACACCTTACTGTAGCTTCAGCTTATATACTGTACGGTAGAACACAGTGACAAAATGTCAAGAGTGTGCATGATGGATGCGGTGCGCGCGTGAGGGGGGCGGGAGTGCATGGGCCGCTTGCGCTCCTCTCGTTCGTTTCCTGACGTGAGAAAGACAATAGGGGAAATTGTCTGTGCAGCTTTAGTGTGGCGTTGTGTGTGTTTCCAGCATCAGTCCGGCTGTGTGTGTGTGTGATCCGCTCATCGCTTCCTCAGGATCGCCTTTATTCCCGCGAATGCGCGCGTCGATGTGTGTCGCGCTCGCTCATCTGACGCGCTCATAAATCTGCGGATTGAAGGCGTTTATTCGGTGTTTGTGCGCGAATCTGAGCCGTGCTAACGCGCTAATGCTAATGTGCCTGAGCTCCAGAGGAGGCGAGGCGGGAGGATTTCTAGAGTGTTCCCTCAGAATCATCTCAGCATTAACGACAGATTTACATTCATCTAATGAACACACACACACACACCGTGGTAGTGTCAGGTTTAGATAAATAAAAAAATCGATTTTTGAAAATTTAATTATCGATTCATACTCGTCCATAACGTACTCGCGATTAATCGAAAACTGATTTTTTTCACCACCCCTACTATATATATATAGGCAGGTCAGTTAACAGCACACTGGTTTAAAATGTGTAATTTGTAAGACATGGTGGAAAACGTGTTTATCTTTAATTTCCAATGTGAATATCATAATGTATTCTCTCGAAAATTCTTTATTGAGTGTTGAATGTAGACTAGGGCTGTCAAAATTGCTCAAAAATGACGTTTGAATATTCTCTCTAAAAAAAGCACGAATATTCGAACTATTCGAACATCTGGTTGCCCATTTTATCAATGACGCGCATTACGTCAATAACAGGACAAATTAATACAAAGAGACATAACTACTTATATAGGTGTCTATTTAAGTTTAAACATATTTGACAACGTATTACCTACACAAAAACAAGTAAATCAACTAATGGCTAAGACCGCAGACCTCACTCTCTCTCGTCCTCACCGTCTCTGCGTATAACGGTTTAAATGAACAAACACATTTTGAGGCTGATCAAGAGTTTTGTGCAAGCAATTTAAAGTCGCGACTCTTGTCCCAAATATAGCAGGCTTCATTCAGTGACTGAAACAAATATTAATATAAGTTTTACAGCATATTATTGAACGCTCCGAGCGAGCTGTGCTGTGGTAAACACGGAACGTTTCCTTGACATGAAACGGTAAATAATCAAACCAGTGGAAGCAGTGCATTTATCCTTCATTCATGCAATATCTATTCAGTCAGTACCACTGCTTGACAGAACTCCAGCCTGCCCCATCCACGACACTGATCGCTCTCATATCCTAACAAATGAACAAAATTAATTTCTCCGTTATGGCCTCTTGTCGTGTTGCAGACAGAGAGCTTGTGGCGGGCGATGCAAAGTAAGGGTGGTCCAGTTTGCACATACAAATTAGTTGCTTATATTTACAAAACGAGCCTACAAAAGCATAAAAAAGCCTGTTTAATAAAGAAAAGTTCACAAAACTAAGTGAAAACTCACTAAAGTGTTTAGTGAAATTAGGAAACATTTAGATATCATAAATTGAGTTGTATAAGTTAACTTTACATTTCTACATACATTTTGTTCTCATGTCACAAGTAATATCAAGGTTTATTTTGATCTGTTTTACATGATTCTTTTGTAGTGTGGTTTTCGGTGAAGTGTACTCAAATAAATATCGTCACCTGTGTACATTAGCCCACTTCTTCTCTACGCTTTTCCTGATAGTTTATAGAACAATTACTCCGAGTCGCCCTCTGTCGTTTCAAAGAAAAGCACAACGGCGAGCGCGTCAAGTATAAAACGCCTCGTCCGTTTGGGGAGGAGCGCGCGCAGTCAGCGGAGGCTCGCGCTGCGGAGACAGGCCAGTACACAAGGCTTCAGGCGCGCTAGCGCCCACTCGCAAAGCAGACAGACACGCCTCTACTACCGCGGGCGTTTTTTCCCCACATTTTTTTTATTTATTCGAATATTAATTTTCACCTTCGAAATTCGTTTTTTAAAAACTATTCGAATATATATTCGAATTTAGAATATTCGTTGACAGCCCTAATGCAGACTCCCCTTAATTTCCCCATTCAATGTGAATTTATCTGAGAATATTCTTAAAGGTGGGGTAGGTAAGTCTGATCTAAAACACTTTTGTCCAAATTTGTTTAAACTGTCTTTATATGTCAATACATAATTAAAATCTAAGTACTCTGAAAAAGAGAGAATAAAAATCGAGTGACTCTAGACTTTTTAATCTGCAATAAACACCGCTCATTATTTTCGTTCGGGCCGAATCAAGTGATTGGCTTGGGCGACTGTCACTCTCTCTCGCTACCATGGCTACCGCCGCTTTTGCTACAGGATCTGCCCTCATGCGCCCCAGTGTTGCCAAGTCGGGCTACTTCAGCACTGTTGCCGCGGCTGTTTTTCATGTCCGCGGGTTGACCCCAATTATGTGATGTTTTGCCCCGGGATTTGCGAATTTTAGCAGGCAGCCCTACCAAAAAGACACATATTTTACCCCCCAAATGCAATTTTTACCGGAGAAACACGATCAGGCTTGTTTTGGGCTAGTTTTGAGTAGCAATTGGGCGGATTTTGTTGTGAAAACCTGGCAACCCTGGCGCACCCGTTTGATTTGAGTTCAAGAGGCTGTATTTCTGCTGGACAGGTAATCTTTCATTTTGATTATAAATTTTTTTGGTTTATGTTTTCATGAAGCATGTCTCACTAGCACACGTAGCTGCCTAATATAGCTAACATAACATTACTTAGCATAAAGTTACAATGTTATACACTTAGCGAGCCATTAGTAGAGATGATAAATACTCAATATGCTTAGCTCAAGTTGATCGCTGTCGTGTTGAATTTCGCAAAATGTAACTTTAGATAACAAAATGCATGTGTAAAAGCTAGTACACCGCATCCAGGAACTTTTTTTAGTAATAAGTTAGCTTTAGCTACTACCCTCTGTCTGAACTCTTTTACCATGTTCAGCGGGAACTTTACCTGCACGTTTATTTCGGCCCTTGGTTTGTTTTTATATACTCTACCAATGTTTTTATCTTGTATCTGTGTGTGTCATAGACACTGTGTTGTGTGTGTATTTTAAACTTTACCAGTATCGTTATTCTAGTTTGATA